>NC_084995.1:8522120-8529620 GCF_963854185.1 Sardina pilchardus
ACACACACGCACGTACGCATGCACGCACGATTGCAGGCAGGGTTGCAACAATGACTCAGCGCTTATCTCCCCCATCTTCCACGCCCACACTGCCCAGACCCAACTCAATTCAGCTCTACGCCCAAGCGGGCCATGACGGCCACGACGCCACGACGGCTGTGGACCCACCATCTCGGTCAGACACCGTGGAGGTCTCTGTTGCGTTGAGTGGACTGCACTGGACCAGGAGCAGGAGCAGGGCTAGGGGGACGCAGGGCTACGGTCCGGCTCTGCTCTGGCTGACCTGCTCTTGGTGGGGCTGAGCACAGCAGGGGGAGAGTGGGGGGTGGGAGAGGGTTAGGCGAGGGTTAATGGCTCTGGGTTGGTGGGTGGTTTAGGGCCGGGGGGACGGTGGGGTGGGGTGGGGGGTCGGTTGAGTGTCCTGTTCAAACATCGGACAGCTGTGGACCTCCTTCAGGCTTGGGTAAGCAAGGAAGCCTGGAAGCAGGTGGACAGAGTCAGATGAGCTGATAGTGGAGGCAAGAGGAGATACTCCAATTAACACACACACATGTGCGCGCACACACACACACACACACACACACACACACACACACACACACACACACACACACACACACACACACACACACACACACACACAAAGAGATACTGGTGTTGCCACACACAGATGACATACCTAAGTCTACCCCAATAGTCTTTTGTTCATGAAGTGAAATATTAGATCCTATCTCTCTCCCAAGAAGCCAGCAATCATAGAGCCACTTACTCTGTCACACACACATGACCATGTGCCCACACTCAGACACACACACACGACCATACACCCACACTCAGACACACACACACACACACACACACACGACCATACACCCACACTCAGACACACACACTCAGTCCCCTCCTCCTGCTCTTCACAGCTTCTTAAGTTCCCCTTAACCAGCATCTTCAATTAACCCTCCCCCTTATGTCCAGTTAAAAAGATCCCCAGAAGATCAGATGGAGCTGCTTTCTCTCTCTCTCTCTCTCTCTCTCTCTCTCTCTCTCTCTCTCTCTCTCTCTCTCTCTCTCTCTCTCTCTCTCTCTCTTCATTCTGCCGTTGCTCTCTCACTCTATCCCCTCGCTCTGTTCGTTCCCCTCCACTGCACGGCCACAAAGCCTGCCATCTTTCCGAGGTCGCGACCCCCGGCTATCCCTGAGAATCCCTGAGGCTTCTCCTCTGTATCTCTATCTCTTTCTCCTCCCTCCCTCTCTCCCGCTCTCCCTCCCTCCCTCTCTCTCTCCCTCCTTCTCTCTCTCCCCCTCTCTTTTGCTCTCACTTGGCTCCCTCATGTTTCCTCCCTGCTGTTCATTCACGGATGCTGTTTGTGGGATGAGGAGGACAGTGGGGAGGTCGGGGGGCGGTGGGCGGTGGGGTGGGGGGGTGGAGGTGGGGGCGGTGTGCTAATCCCTCTTTGAGTCTGCAGCTGAAGCCTTGTATTCGCTCTCATCTCGGATCCAGGGCCCCATTGTGCCTGATTGCCCGTGATTGGCTCCTGGGCAGAGAGAGAGATAGACCGCGATAGAGAAAGAGAACATGACAAAGAGAGAGGGATGAGAGAGAGATGAGAGAGAGAGAGAGATGGAGGGATGAGAAGGTGCTGAGGGGGCGTCCTGGGGTGCAGACTAATCGGACTCCCTCCGGAGCTCGTCACTCGCTTCCCTTGTGGAGGGCGCGAGAGGAAAGGCCCCAGAGACAGGGGTCAGTGCAGAAGGCAGTGGTCAGGCAGTGGTCAGGGACTTTTGCTTCCTAAGTCAGAGGCCCCCCTCCAACCCTTCCACTCCGTCATCCTGTGTGGACAGAGACACACAGCCACCCATCTATGGAGCTCACCTTCGATTTCCCCACTCCTAAAACCCATCGTTTCGCTGGCTATTTTAATGCGTTTCGGTTGTTTGTTTGTTGTCATTGTTCTAGTTTGATTTGTTTAGCCGCGCGCTCGCTGGCTGAAAGCGGGTAGGTGTCGGGGCCTGGGACGCCCCGCCGGGATCTCTTGTGCCGCACGCCAGTCGGCCCCAGAGGGTGGCACTTAGCGCGCCGACTCTGCCAGCCGAGAGGGAGAGGGAGAGAGAGAGAGAGAGAGAGAGAGAGAGAGAGAGAGAGAGAGAGAGAGAGAGGCAGTAAAATGGAAAAAAGAGCAGAGGCATAAATCGATAAAGAGCCAGGCGCCCGGCTTGGGGCCATAAATAGCTAGCGCTGGATGAGTGTTGATGCGTGTATACATGCACGCATGTGCTATCGGTCTTTGTGCTAGTATCGATGAGGCTGTAAAGAAAGATCAATGGCAGGCCTTTGAGCTTCCTTTGTCACTGTGCTGGTGATATGAAGAGGGCGTGTCTGTGTTTATGTGTGTGTGTGTGTGTGAGTGTGTGAGTGAGTGTGTGTGTGTGTGTGCATGTGCAAGTGTGCGTGTGTTAAAGCGAGGGAAAGACAGCAGAGAGGAAATGGCAAACAACTGGACATGTGTTGGGAACCACAATGGAAAATCACAGAGCTCAATCAAACAGAGAAAAAAAAACCTTTAGTTAGAGAGATGACACACACACACACACACACACTGTCTCTCTCTCTCACACACACACACACACACACACACAGAGACAGAAAAGAGAACAAAGAGGGAATCCTCATGTTTATTGTTGCTGTCTTAGCTTCATCTGGAGCTGCGGCTTCTGTTGGGGATTAGAAGACGGGCAGGCATTCCTCTGGTATCACTTCCTGTGCTGATTACAGTGCCATAAAAGCGCGGCGGCGCGGCCTCTCATTGGGGACATTCCTCCGCCGGCCCTCGCCACAGCGCTGGAGCCGGCCCGCCACGGAGCCCTGCGCCCTGGGCCCGGCGTCTGAAGTGTGGGGCAGGGCGGAGGGAGCCAGGGCCTGGGAGGGGAGAGGCAGCGGGCACAGTGACAAAACGTCGTCTGTGTTTGACCACACGCCGGTTTGGCGGGCAGGAGAAAATCAACCAGCATTGTATACACAGATGTCGCAATCCATAGCCACCAAATGTCATCTCTCTCTGCCGGTCCCTGTCTCAGTCTTTGTTATTGCGCCTCGCTGTCACTCTCAAAGTAGAATTGATCCAAGTTGTAAACAAGAGCATCTCCATGGGGACAGGCATACAGTACAGTATACTAACAACCTATATAGGGTCAGAAGCAGTCAACAGCTGTAAATATATCTCATGTGAGAGAAATAGATTATAACAATGGTCAATGACAGCAGTGACGACAGTGACCTTATTCACTGCCAGGCTTTGTCCAGTTGTAGCCCACTGCCTGTTGTCCAGGTATTGTTCATATGGGTAAATGTTGTTGTTCTGTGTGCTGTAATTGTTATTATTAGAGACTGACGTCTTCCCCTCTCTGTCTGTGTCCTTCGTGTGTAGCCTGTAGGGTTGGCTACTACCGAGCCCTGGCCACCGATGACAGCTGCTCCAAGTGTCCCCCCCACAGCTACTCCGTGAGCGAGGGCTCCACATCCTGTGCCTGCGATAAGGGCTTCTTCCGCGCCGAGACTGACCCAGCCTCCATGCCCTGCACACGTAAGTAGACTATCACTGGCCTACACACACACACACACGTACAACTCTGTCGGAATGCACAGGAAAACTTTAGTGAACAGTTGTTAGTGAACTTCGGGGTGGTGTAAAATCTATACGAGGCTAGCAACTAATGTCATAAAACCTTGTTGTGTATTTCCACCGTACAAGTACAGATTTTTCCACCGTACAAAGGATTTTTGTCAGGAGTCTCAGCATGCCCTCAGGTCATTGGGATGCTGTCATAGGGAAAGGAGCAAAAAAATCCCCAGGCATTTTGTTTTTATCACCGTCAACGCTCTCTGTGTGATTAACGCGTGACAAAGCTCGCCGAGCGTGTACGCCACCGTCCCCTGAGACATGATGTCATGTCAACCGGGATGAGGTCACGACTTAATCAGAGTCCCGGAGCCCACCTGGTCCGAGTCAGCGCGAGCCTCTAATAACGATGTCGGACACGCATGACTGTTGAGCTAAATAAGCACCCCTGCAGCAGCAACAGCCCCCAGCCCAAACAAGCTGAGCCGAGATGAGTGGAGCGAAGCTGAGCTGACTAGCCTCAGGTGTTTATGGGGAACTTTTAGTGAACTCCGGCGTGCCTTTGAACTCCTGTTTAGAGCTTTTTAAAGTGAGCAAGTGCAGCTAAAGTTAAGTTGAAGTTTTTTTTTTTTCTTCTTTTTCTTTTATTGTTGTCGGTTGGTTCCTTTAACTGTGGCAGGGGCTCAGCAATGCTTTGAAGAGCACGTCTGACCCTGGCTTTGCACTTCCTTGAGCTGTTTACCTTCCACTGCTTATTGCTATCCACCAGGAAGCTGCGCCGTGCTAAAAATAACATGTATGCACAGAGTGTGGGATCGGAAGCTTGTGTGTGTGTGTGTGTGTAGGTGTGTGTGTGTGTGTGTGTTTGCGCGCGTGTGTCTGGATCTGTGTGTAAGGAATGACTCAAGATTGATGTGTGTGTTATGGTAGGGCCTCAGGGGACTCTAAGCAGTGATAAGGTGTGTGTGTGCGTGTGTGTGTGTGTGTGTGTGTGTGTGTGTGTGTGCGTGTGTGTGTGTGTGTGTGTGTGTGTGTGTGTGTGTGTGTGTGTGTGTGCGTGTGTGTGTGTGTGTGTGTGAGAGAGAGAGGAGGTTTAACTGCGGGGGTTGACAGGTACATGCCTGAACTCTGAGCTGTGGGGACTCTAGGTTAATCATAATGTTATCACCCAGCTTCCGCAGGATAATCACACGGCTAGACCACAGAAACTCGCACACACACACACACACACACACACACACACACACAGAGAGAGACACATACATACACACACATACACACACGCATACACACACACAGATAGCACAGATATACACATGCACAGATATACACATGCCACACATTTCCAGACAGCGCATGCTTTAAGCAGCACACACAAGCACACAGCTCTGGCCAGATTATCCTAGATCCCACCTACTTTAAGTGGACGTCTGTTCACCCACATACTCAAGCTAATGGAGCTCTCGCATGTGTGACTGACAGAATAGTGAGCCTTACTAGCACACACACACACACACACACACACACACACACACACACACACACACACACACACACACACACACACAGTGTATAATTTTCTCTTTTTCCCACCACACCCAATAAAAGCTCATCTCTCTCTCTCAGAAGTAGAGAAAAAGAGAGAGTGCAACCACAGTGCAGGTGATAGAGGTACAGAGGAGAAAGAAGACAAGAGTGGCAGAGAGAGAGAGAGAGAGAGAGAGGGATAGAGAAGAGAAACAGAGAGAGAGAGAGAGAGAGAGTAAAGCACGCTGACCCTGCCTCCCTCTCCCCTGCGCTCACCTTGTGGTATTAAAATGCACTGGAGCTGATAGACTTAATCAGCCAGCGTCAGTCAACGCCACTGGTGCACAGCCTCCCACTCAGCTCCCAGAGTTCCTGTGGGCCAGGGCGGCCCCGCCGACGGACGGACTGACATGGGGAGAGATGGAGGGAGGGAGGGAGGGAGGGAGGGAAGGAAGGGAGAGAGAATGAGGGGGGGATAGAGAGAAAAGGAGAGGGAGAAAGAGAGGCAGTGTCCCCGCAGCTGAATCATATCTCACCCTCACCAGGGTCACCGGTTCTCTTCAAATTAATCATATCCTACAGACACACACACACACACACACACACACACACACACACACACACACACTCACACACAAATGCACAAGCACACCTGGGTCAGGCATTTTTTTGCTCCCTCTCTCCTTCCCTAAACGATTCAATTACCAAATTTAGGGGGAAAAAACGGCATCAAAGGTTCAGCTTACTGAGTTATGTGCTGTAGTGTGTGTGTGTGTGTGTGTGTGTGTGTGTGGTGTGTGTGTGTGTGTGTGTGTGTGTGTGTGTGTGTGTGTGTGTGTGTGTGTGTGTGTGTGTGTGTGTGTGTGTGTGTGTGTATGTGTGTACGAGTGTATGTGTGTATGTGTGTGTGCGCGCACGCGTCTGTGTGTGTGTGTGTGTGTGTGTGCAATTTTTTAATTCAGTCTATGACTTTTACCTAATGGGCCTTATCTCAACAAGTCAGCACAAACCAAATATAATAGTTAGCACAACATCAAGTGTGTACAAATGTGTGTGTGTGTGTGTGTGTGTGTGTGTGTGTGTGTGTGTGTGTGTGTGTGTGTGTCTGTGTGTCTGTGTGTCTGTGTGTGTGTGTACTTAGTTACTGAGGCTGAATTCTGAATGTGTTGTTCAAGTTTATTTGACATAGATTTGTGTGAATATGATTTTGAGTCTGACGTGTTGAAAAGCACAAGAGACTCTGTCTTGGAGAGAGAGAGAGAGAGAGAGAGAGAGAGAGAGAGAGAGAGAGAGAGAGAGAATGAGAGAGAGAGAGAAAGAGAGAGAGAGAAGTTGAGTCAATCCCCTCTTCGATTAGTAGAGCACATCTCCACTAAAATGAGAATGGTACCGAGGGCAAACGAATTAGCATTGTGAGATCACTATCACCGCAATCCTCAATTATGGAGATGTAATCATCCTTCTCTCTCTATCTCTCTTTCCCTTTCTCTTTCCCTCTCTGTCATCCACTTTTTATTTCCTTCTCTTCCTCCCTCTCTCTCTCTCTCTCTCTCTCTCTCTCTCTCTCTCTCTCTCTCTCTCTCTCTCTTTATTTCCCTCTCTCTCTGTCTCTCTCTCTGATGCTATCAGTCTGTCTTGTTGTGCCTCGCTGGGAAATTCTCTTCCCTCAGAGCGAGCAGTGTTTGCTCCATGTGGCGACGGCTTGCCATAAATGTAATTATCCCTAAATTGGGCCGTGACTGCTTTACAGAGACACCGCAGAGGCAAACAGTGCGGCGCACATGCGTCACTGCTCAGGGTGTCAGATGGGTGTGTGTTTGGGAAATGTTGATGTTTGTATTCTCCGTCTTTTATGTCAAGAGTGTGTGTGTAGTTTTTATGCCTTTGTCATAGTTTGATGATAGGCATTTATGTACGTTTATTGTGGTGTATGGGTGTGTGTGTTTGTGTGTGTGTTTAGTTCCTACATCAATATTGCGCACCGACAGAATTAGCCTGACAGCTGAAATCCCTTGTAGTCAGTGAAAGGCTTTTTGAAAATGTCACCATAGTATAAAAGCGTATGTTTACAAATAAATTGTCGTATTCATGAGATGAAATGAAATGAAATGACATGAATGCTGCTAGATAGTAAAGCAGCAATGACAAATGTTTGAAAATGCCTGGACATTCAGAAAGACAGAATGTTGTAAATGTCACATCACACTACACACCACCCAGATGAAGCGTTGTGGTGATGTTTATTTTGAGCGTGTAAATAATCAGCTGATTCTCTTCTCCCTGCTCCAGAGCCCCCGTCCGCTCCCCAGAGCCTCATCTCCAACGTCAACGAGACGTCGGTCAACCTGGAGTGGAC
>NC_084995.1:8539620-8559620 GCF_963854185.1 Sardina pilchardus
ATCATCCGCCTGGAGGGCGTGGTCACCAAATGTAAGTGCTCGGAGGAAACAAGAAATGACATCACAGGGAAACAATAGCCTGATTTGAATGACCATTATTACCGTGGAACTTGGTACGAGTTCCATTGTTATGAATGCAGTGATATAATACTCGAAGTGATGCGATAAGACAATCTCTTGGCTGTCCTCATAGAATGACCACAAACTGACCAGTCACCGAAAGGTCATAGCTTTTACATGAGCAAAGCTTCAATCACACCACACACTTAGGGGCTCTTATCAAAGAGCACGCTGGCCTGAAACCCGAGCAGATGACCTGTTGTGACACCGCCGTGCTGATCTACTTAGGACTCTCCCTTTAATGTGTGAGGCCATGCAGTAGTGCAGTGTGAACGGCGCGCACTGAGAACCCCAAAACCAATATGACACATACGAGAGGAGACATAATCCAAAAGCAAACATCTCTAATCACTCCCCATGTGCTGTGGGTCTAGCATGTGTGTGTGTGTGTGTGTGTGTGTGTGTGTGTGTGTGTGTACTGCTTGCGGCATGTGTTTTGTAGGCCTGGCGGAGTCTCTGCTGTCCTATCCATTGTCATAATGCAGTAAATCGCGCAGACTGTTGTTTTAGTTTAAGATTAAAGCGCTCGGCGCGGCCCATCAAGCCTCTCCCCGGAGGGTTTTAAATTCTCATCGACCCCCCTCTCTCAGCATTCTGCTGCACATAAATTGTCTTGGCACACAGGAGAAAGATGACGCAGGGCCCCATTCAGAGCTGATGAAGATCAAACCCCCGTTTGGGGGGCGGGAGGGGGGGGGGGGGGGGGGAGACTTGGCAGGTTGGCAGATGTGACATCAAGACTTTTTAATTTCCCTTCTCATCGACCGGGAGACTCTTGCCACTTAACTGCATTTCAAGATGAAAGTAAAGAACAAGGGATATAGATGCATTATGTAAATACATTAAGTGAGTGAGTGAGGGAGTTTGTGTGTTTGTGCGAGTGTGCAGTGGTGGTGACTCCCTCTACTTTAATACCTCTGATCTGGAAGCATAGTTACACTCAACAGCTCTCTCTCCTGCTGACCTGAGAAATCAGCACCTCACTCCCCCTTCTCTCTCTCTCTCTCTCTGTATTTCTCTCTTCCACTCTCCCTGTCAACCTGAGAAAGTACAAGAGTCATCACCTCTTCTCTCTGTCCATCTATCTTCCTCCTTTCTTTTCTCTCCCTCTTTCACTCTCTCCCTCTCTGTATTCCTTTCGTCCACTCTCTCTCTCTTTCCCTCTCAAGGCCTCTCACTCTCTCTCTCTCTCACTCTCTCTCAACGCCTCTCACTCTCTATCGCTCTCTGTCTCAACGCCTCTCACTCTCTCCCTCTCTCCCTCTCTCCTTCTTTCCTTTCGCTCCATGATGGCTTACTCACTGTCAGGCGTTTCTGCAGCAGTGCTGGGAGAAGACAGCTTAGAGATGAGAGAAGAATGGCTGTGCGTGTGTGTGTGTGTGTGTGTGTGTGTGTGTGTGTGTGTGTGTGTGTGTGTGTGTACATGTGTGAGTGTTTCTGTGTGCATGAGAAAGGGAGACAGTGAGACAGAAAGGGAGACTGTGGAGGGAGAGATTAGGTGGTGCGGTTGGGGGTTGGGGTGGGTTGGTGGTGCCGGTGGTAATAAAAAAAAAAAGCTCTTGTGAGAAACCAGAAGAGAGTCAAAGTGAACATGTGGACAGCCCATTGGCTGCCTGAATGGCCGTGGACAGCCTTGGCATCAACACACACATGCACACACATGCACGCACACACACAGCAACCCTGGGCCGGAATGATGTATGAGCTTGGACAGTGTGGGCAGATGGGGTAAAAGAGAAAAAGGGGGGTGAGGGGGAGTGAAGAAAGAGAGGAGAAGAAAAGAGAAAATGAAAGGAATAAGAAGCGAGTGAGAACAGAGAGAGCGGAGGAGGTGTGTGCATCAGTCAACACGTCCTGCAGCACATCTCCTCATAGTGGCCGTGCTCTCACTCCTCATTAGGCAACTCCAGCTCGTTTTATTAATAGTGGCGTCACCCCCCGCACACACACACACACACACACACACACACACACACCCTCTCTCACACACACCCTCTCTTTCTCTCTCCCTCTCTCTCTCAAACACACACACACACCCTCTCTCACACACACCCTCTCTTTCTCTCTCTCTCTCTCTCTCACACACACCTTCCCTTTCTCTCTCCCCCTCATAAGCGCTTTAGCTGGGGAAGACTGTTGAGTGTAATTGTCTTTGTAAACACACAATGGCCGCCCCGTCTCCCTTCTCCCTTCCCATCTCCGGCTCCAGCACGGCCAATTAAAGGTGTTAAATTCCTAATGATGTTGAAAGTGTCCTAAATAAATAAAGACAAAACGCCCCGAGCCACCGGCACACACAGAAAGGGATGGAGAGAAAGAGAGAGAGAGTGTGTGAGAGAGAGGGATGGAGTGAGGGAGTGGGGAGAGAGAGAGAGAGAGAGAGTGCCAGGCAGAGGATGCCAGCCGCCGTGGCTGTGCCCGCCTCAGGAGGAGCCGAGGGCCGCTGGGCGACGTGGGCACCGTCTTTGATACGCGGCAGCTAAATGGGAGATCGCATTTGCATAATGAAGCCACTGCTACAGAATTAGAGCCATTCCTTGGAGGTAGAGGAGGTCTCTGTGTGTGTGTGTGTGTGTGTGTGTGTGTGTGTCACATTGTGCACTATTGTAAAACTCGGAACTTCACTCCTCCTCCCACTTCCAAATGGGTGAGCGTTACCATAGTGCCGACTTGTCTCCGTGGTGACTGGCAGGTAATTCCGGAATGCAGGCCTTGATAGCCCAGAGCAGTGGATGCATTCAGTAAACAAAACAAATACACACACACACACTTATACACACACACACACATGCACACACACACATACACTTATACACACACGCACACACACACATATACACTTATACACACACACGCACACTCTCACACACACACACACACACACACACACACACACACACACACACACACACACACACACACACACACACACACACACACACACACACACCCTTTCACAACAAACACATGCACATATACTATCTCATAACACACACACACACACACACACACATGCTAATGAGCAGGGGGACAGAAAGAGAAGGGGCCGAGTGTGAGAAAAGAGGAGGTGCCAGTGAGAGAGAGGGAGCGAGAGAGAGAAAGAGAGAGAGAGAGAGAGAGAGAGAGAGAGAGAGAGAGAGAGAGAGAGAAAGAAAGAGGATTTTCAAGCTGGATGGAGGAAGTGTAGGGGTTATGAGCAGTGAGGTGAACCCAGGCACCCTTCACGTCCCCTCACTGGGAACCTAGTAGCCTCTGGAGAGGGCTGACCAGACCCAGCAACCCCCCCCACACACACACACACACACACACACACACACACACACACACACCCCGTCCTCTCTGGCTCTCTCCCGCTCTCATCCCCAGCGCGCTGGCCACTACAGACGGGAAGAGGATGAGTAGGAAACGGAGAATTTGCTCCACTCTGGCTCCTCCGCTCCCCCTAACGCGCCGCGCCTCACACACACACACACACACACCAGCGCACATCACCGCAGCCAGGATTTATGGCCGCCGTGGGCAGCCGAGAGAGAAAATAAAAAACATGGATTCCTCCGCCAGACGTTTGAATGATCCTTGTGCAGTCGTCTGGGAGGAGAGGGGGAGAGAGGGACGGGAAAGATCAAAATGAGCGATGTGGGGAGGTTAGGAAGTCACCGACTGCCAGGAAGACCTCTCCCCAGAAAAGCAGCCAGCAGACCTGGGCCACATCCGGGCCAGATCAAGGGCACCTGACCAGAGCTGCTGACCACAGCTCTCCCCGCGACTCTCAGATATCCATGGACAGGACAGTCATGGACCGTCATGACCTCCTCTGTCAATCATGTCTGAATACAGGCACAGGAGGTCACTGTGCGATGGTCTATGTGTGAGACTGCACTCAGGACATTCTGTATTCAGCGCTGGCAGCCGAGAGATGTGACAGGCGAGGAGTGTGTAGTGTGTAGACCATAGCAATTAAGGACGCTACTGTCTCCCACGCAGCTCACTTAACAAGCATTTCCTGCATCTTGGTTAGGCGTGCACGCACACACACACACACACACACACACACACACACACACACACACACACACACACACACACACACACACACACACACACACACACACACACACACACACATACAGGGATCTGTCAGCAGGAGTTGATTTAGAGGCGGAATGACGGACACATTCCTTCTGTCTTACTGACAGACCCCACCCCTCCCCCCCTCCAAAAAAGAAAGAAATGACACATTCCTAGTTTTTTTAAACTATTTTTTCTCTAACGTGACTCTTTTTTTCCTCTGTCCCTCCTCCGTCCTGCAGGCAAGCCGGTGATGATCATCACAGAGTACATGGAGAACGGATCCCTGGACGCCTTCCTGCGGGTGAGTGACTGCTAGCTTGTCGGGGGCTAATGGCTAAACCACTCCCGCCTCAGTCCCCTATGGGCTATAGCTGAGCGCTAACACCTGGCGCTGGCGCTAACCTCTGCGCTGTCCTCCCAACAGAAGAACGACGGGCGCTTCACCGTCATCCAGCTGGTGGGCATCCTGCGTGGCATCGCCTCGGGCATGAAGTACCTGTCCGACATGAGCTACGTGCACCGCGACCTGGCCGCCCGCAACATCCTGGTCAACAGCAACCTGGTGTGCAAGGTGTCCGACTTCGGCATGTCCCGCATCCTGGAGGAGGACCCAGAGGCGGCCTACACCACACGGGTGAGCCTCCCACTACATCTCCCACGCTCCTCTTCTCTCCCCCTCTCTCCCTCTCTCCATCTCTCACTCCTTTCTTTCTCTGTCCCTCTAGCTCTTTCCTCTCGCTCTCGCTGTGCCTGTGTCCCTTTTGTTCTCTCCCTCTCTCCCTCTCTCCCTCTCCCTCTCTCTCCCTCCCTCTCTCTCTCTGAGTCTCTGGGCCGGGGCCCAGACCGCAGGTTCTGTTTGCTGTTTCTGGCTGTGCTCTGTGAGCCTGACTCACTCGCAAAGAACTTGTCAGCTGGAAGCCGCTGTGCTCGGGGGTTTTGTGTGCGCACACCATGCGCCTAATGACTAACAATAACAGACCAGCGCTCGGACCGCTCTTCCAGGAAACGCATACACACTCTGTGTGTGTGTACGTGTGCTCGTGTGTGTATGTGTGTGTGTGAGTGCGGGCACTGGTATGTATAGGTGTATGTGTGAGGACAGACCTGTCTCTGACTCTCTGTGTGGGTGTGTAGGTGTGTGCGCATGCAAACCCATATGATGAATGTGTCTTGGCCTGTAATGTCTTGCGAGTGGAAGACTAACCCGAGTGCAAGATCGTCCCTGCTTGTGTGTGTCTGTGTGTGTCCGCCCCGTGTGGATGATTAACCCCCCGGTGTGTGTGTGTCTGCTGTGTCTCCTGAAAGGAATTAACGGGAACCTATCAATCGCAGGGAGGAAAGATCCCCATTCGCTGGACAGCGCCAGAGGCCATCACGTACAGGAAGTTCACTTCGGCGAGCGACGTTTGGAGCTATGGCATTGTTATGTGGGAAGTGATGTCGTATGGAGAGCGGCCATATTGGGACATGAGTAACCAGGACGTAAGTGCTTATTTTGAAGCAAAGAATAAAGTTGTTTTTACATGTTCTTCTTAAAAGGCAAATGTTCTTCTTAAAAGGCTCATTACATAGTTAGCCAGCAGTATTGAGTAAATCAACAATTGCCTCAACAACAACAACTAAAAACATCAAAACAACCACAGAGAACTGTGCTAATTGCACCAGAGAAAAGACACATTGAAGAACAAGAGTAAAACTACCCTCTGAACCCAAAATAAAAACAGACTTTTTACATGAATCAGCTGTGATAAATCAACTGGCTCAGTGACTCATTTAATTATTCCCTTCTCTCTCTCTCTCTCTCTCTCTCTCTCTCTCTCTCTCTCTCTCTCTCTCCTTCTCTCTCTCTCCTTCTCTTTCTCTCCCCCTCTCTCCCTCTCTCTCTCTCTCTCAGGTGATAAAGGCGATAGAGGAGGGCTACCGGCTGCCCCCGCCGATGGACTGCCCCGTGTCCCTGCACCAGCTCATGCTGGACTGCTGGCAGAAGGAGCGCGCCGAGAGGCCCAAGTTCAGCCAGATCGTCAATATGCTGGACAAGCTCATCCGCAACCCCAGCAGCCTGAAGAGGACCGGAGGAGAAACCCACAGGTGTGTGTGTGTGTGTGTGTGTGTGTGTGTGTGTGAGTGAGAATGTGAGTGTGTGTATGTATATGTATGTACAGTATGTATATACAGTGTATATATTTTTATTACTATTATTATTATTTATTTAATTATTTATTTTTTTAAAATCCTGCACATTTATTATAGATTACTAAGGTTTTTTTTAAAAAAAAATGTTTACATTTTCACATAAATTAAAGTAGATGCTAAAATTAAATTGTGTGTGTGTGTGTGTGGTTTCAGGCCCAACACAGCTCTGTTGGAGCCCAGCAGTCCTGAGTTCTCCTCCACGCTGGGCTCAGTGGCCGACTGGCTGGCCGCCATCAACATGGAGCGTTACCGCGACAACTTCACCGCCGCCGGCTACACCACCCCAGAGGCTGTGGTGCACCTGACTCAGGAGTGAGTGTCATAACGCACGCGCACACAGACACGCGCACGCGCACACACACACACATACACACACACACACACACACTCCGGCCTCACTGACACCTGAGTCACCCGTGTTGTCAGGAGAAAACAGAGCGGCCTACTGTGAGGACATGAGAGCCTGTGTGTTATTCTGTGATCTCTAATGTATTCTTATATATTCAGAGTATATTTTGGGTGGAATATAAGACCCAGTTTAAAGCCTTATCCTGCATATCTTATACCATAGCAGAGATGCAACAGGTTTTCTCTCCAAATATTTCATGAAACGTTGACTCTGAATTCTTTCTGAAGTGTTGTAGATTTACAAAGCTAAGAGTGCTGACATGTCTGGTGAAATGGACTGAGTTGTTGGCCCGGAGGAATCCTTTTGTTGATCCTTGGTCCTTTTTTTTTCATTTACAGGGACATGGCTAGAATAGGGATTTCCTCTGCAGCACATCAAGACAAGATCCTCACCAGTGCACAAGGAATGCTGTCCCAAATGCAACAGATACAAGACAGAATGGTTCCCGTTTGAGACCAACATAAATGGATAACAATTTCAAAACATAATTTTTTTGGTTTGTTTTTTTATGTGTTGGTTTTGAACTTTTTCGTTGGAAATCCATTTACCTCATCCATGCACTTTAAATTAAATACAATTTTTGAACGTAAAAAGAAGACGACGGCAAATTACGCAGCAGAAGAGACTGGAGGATGAGAGCTATTGAGCACTTTTTCACACAGAGCCCTCCATGCCCTTCTAGCCAATGGAAGCTTGTGATTCACATCGACAGACTGGAAAATGGCTTCAGGAAGGCTAGACTGCTGTGCCTTCTGCATTTCAGTGGATCTTAAAAGGGTGTTCCTCTTCTCGACTTTGTTTGCTTTTTTAAATGTATGTATCCGTGTATAAATGTATAAATAATCCCTTGGGATTCAGTTTTTTTTCTGCCATTTTAAGACTTTTTGAGCAGAGTCGGTCCACCTGGCAGTTAACAACGGTGGAGAAAATGGCGGCCTCAGAGATGTAACGATTTTCTTTTTTCTCTCTTTTTTTGAGATTTTTTTCCCCCCCTCTCCCTTTTTCTTGGCTCGGCACTGCTCTCATGCTGTAGGGAGGCATTTATCTGTGGTCGGGTTCTGTGCCGAGTGAAGCGCCTCTCTGGTCTCTCGTCCAGCGCTGGACGTTCTCCAGACCTCCCACCCCACCCCACCCCACCCCACCTCCAGCCTCAGACACCCATCTCACCCCCACCCCTTTGAAATGGAATATCTGTCTCCACTCCGCAATACACCACCGGGTTCCACTTGGCCGACAATCTGTGTGCACCAGTTGGATTAGAAAACCTTGCTCCACTTTGCATCTCCCTCTCTCTCTTTCTCTCTCTCTCTCTCTCTCTCTCTTTCTCTTTCACCTCCTCCACCTCTCTGTGGCTCCCCCTTGATCCCTCGCTTTTGTCTCTCTCTTTCTCTCTCTCTCTCTCTCTCTCTCTCTCTCTCTCTCTCTCTCTCTCTCTCTCTCTCTCTCTCTCTCTCTCCCTCCCTCCCTCTCTCGCTCTCTTTTTCTTTTCTCTTTTTCCCCTTCTGCTGCCCTCCCTGGAGTCTTCCTTACTGGAGGCTGCTGGCGGGCTGTAAAGTCAACATGGCCGCCCCCCTCTCCGCCCCCCTCTCCTCCTCGGTGGAAGCGCATGGGGGCCAGCTGGCTGAGCTAAGGTAAGCCCCCCAATGGAAGCAGCCACTGACCCCGCTCTCTTTATGACGGGGTGTTTCCATTTACAGCTTATGCCCCGTAGATATTTATCCCATTATTGAGACGCAAAAGAGGACTACGCAACCACGAGCGCTAGCGAGCTCACTGGCCCAGCGGCCCCAGCGGATGTTGGCAGGCCACGCTGATGTTTAAATGGATGAGCTGAGCGCGAGAATGTGACCGCATGGCGCGCGTTGCACATACTGCGTTCCCCTCAAATGCCACGCACAGCCAAACAATAGACCTTTGTCTCCGTCAGTCAGAGAGTATATATGTTCTAGCAAGCGTGCGTGGCGAAAGGAGAGCATTAAAGTTCAGTGCATGTCAGTGTGAGTGAAGCATCCCTCGTGTGCTTGTGTGGGTAGGACTGTGAGCTTGTCCAGAGGGCCTGTGTCTCATCTCCTCTCTCTCTCTCTCTCTCTTCTTCCTCTTCTCTCTCAGCTGCAGTGCCGTCTCCGTGGACGTCCAGCAGGGCAACAGTTTTGCTTCTGTGCCATCATCCGTCCAGTAATCCTCACGACCCACCTGGATGCCAACTCTCCCCCTCTCTGGCTGTGACTCTCTCCAACCCCACCAGGACGCACTGCACACCCTGAGATTCCAGATTTGTGCCAAGCTAGCCTCCGCACCTCCCCAACAACCCCCCCAATCTAGCCCCCACCCCCCCGACACACACACACACACACACGCACACAAACACACACCACCGCTCCAAGTGACAGAACACAAATGATCAACAACAATGAGCGAGTGCTCACGGGGCTTTGGGCCTGTCTCGTCAATGATGAGAGCAACACTCCTCTGTTTTTTTGTCCTTCTCTTTCCTTTTTTGTCTTTACTTTTTTTTCTCATGGTCTTCTCAGCTTTTCACAGCTGCACGATGTGTTTGTGTGCGCTCGTGACAGAGCTTCTTCTTAAAAAAAAAATCTGCCGCAGCCCCATTGTGAGCTTTCGTCTATCTGACAGATGACAGACTGTTTGCAAGAGTAAAAAAAATACACATTTCAAGGAAAAAGAAGAAGAAGGGAATTAAAGGAGTAGCGCAAAGACTCGAAGGAAGGCACGTAGGAGACGTGCGGAGACTAACCCGCCGATCGCTTGATGTCGCGGCCGCTCGCTGCTTGTGTAAAGCAAAAAGAGACACTTGGCGCTGAATGCTGTTTGCTAAGCCTCTGCTGCGCGCGCTGTGTTTTTCTGGCAACCGCAAAGGATTATGGGAGACTCGGCTGTAAATCTAGAGACGTTTTTTGAGTCGTCCCTGAAGTCCGAAACGACGGGGAGCCGAGCGTGGAAACAGTGATGGAGCTACACTACTGTTTGCTGCCCCGGGACTCGGGGAGAATACGGAACAGAGGCACATGTGTTTGTATCTACCATAAACTACGGGAATGTTTTCACACTTAAAGAAAGGGATATGAACTTTTGAGACTTGAGTTTCACCATGACTCTCATCATGTCACCAACGCAGTCCGTCCTGTGATAAATGTGTGTACCAGATCATGAGGGATTTTTGCCTTGTTTTTTTTTTTGTTGTTTTTTTTGGTTTTTTTGTCCTCACATTTTTGTGACGCTTGCACATATGAAAAAGTCTGGGACCTCTGACTGTGTTTTCATGATGCCGTCGCTGTTTGGTTAGGCCTTTTCTATTGGACAGGTCTGTTTGGTTAGGCCTTTTCTATTGGACAGGTCTGTTTGGAATATGCAAGGACAGTGTGAAAGAGAAGACGAGGAGAAGGTGAACTAGAATGTATTGTGCCAAGCTTCTTAATGTAGAATATTTCAAAAGATTACACTAACAACACCATCATCTCTCTCTCTCTCTCTCTTCTCTCTCTCTCTCTCTCTCTCTCTCTCTCTCTCTCTCTCTCTCTATCTATCTCTCAATTGATCTAGTCATATGGATTAACGTTGTGCTTATGTTGTGTCTATACTGTCATTGTTTGTTTTTTTATGATTTTAGGTACATGAAACATGTCATTTATTTATGTTATTTTTTATCTAGTTTGTAAATTGTAAAATAGAAATATGAGTAAAATAAATGATTGCCCAGTGCATTGTAATTAGCGTCTGAACAAATTACTGTCACTGACTCGGTTCAATGCTGTGCTCCAGTTCTGGACTGGAGCGAGACATGGGGGGAAAAAAGGATGAATAACTAGCTTATTGATTTGGATCTGAGAGTTATTTCCCCTGCTGGGCTCCCATGTGAACGCGAGCGGGAGCCGAGGGCTTTAATCAGCCAAGGCCGCCGTCTCAGGCCTGCAGTGGGCGGCCCCAGCGTCCGAGGCCATCTCGGGCTCGGAGCACCAAAATAAGTGTCTCAAAAAACATCGACGCTAACCTATATTGATGGTGGACTGTTGGGAATTTCAGATCATAGCCAAGTCCGTTGATTGTGAGCTAAAGAATTATTACAAAAAGGAAAGCGCTGGTTTGTAAATGTTCAGACCCCGTGTTATGGACGCTAGAGCAAGAGGGGGAAAAGGATAATCACGGAGGGGACAAAACAAGGACGCTAGAGCAAGAGGGGGAAAAAGGATAATCACTGAGGGGAAAAACAAGGACGCTAGAGCAAGAGGGGGAAAAAGGATAATCACGGAGGGGGAAAAACAAGGACGCTAGAGCAAGAGGGGGAAAAAGGATAATCACGGAGGGGGAAAAACAAGGACGCTAGAGCAAGAGGGGGAAAAGGGATAATCACGGAGGATAATCACTGAGGGGAAAAACAAGGAGCTGTGCTGGTGGAGTAGCGGGGGCGTGGGAGCGCTCGCTCTGACTGACTGGCCGGCCCAAAAGAGTCCCAGTGTGTCTTTGGAGGTTTTTTTCCTCTTCTTCGGGCGTTTGTGTGTGTGTGTGTGTGTGTGTGTGTGCTGGTCTGCAGGCAGTGAATGGGCTGTAATACGGGCATTTTGGCAGTGCGCTTCGCTTTAATCAGCTAACATCTGTTCCCACTGCCTCGGCAGCGGCGATGAACGCTGATTGTGGAAAGCCTTTGATAAATAAAGAAGGGAATGGTGGCGAAAACACACACACACACACACACACACAAAACTCACAAACTCCCACACACACAAACACACACACACACGGTTCCTGAATCACACAAAAACCTGCCGTCAGCCAAGCAATGTTTTTCCTGTGACAATCATCTTAATGAGGAATGCATATATTATGCATGTATTTAGGCACCCATCAAACTCTGAAAGGAAGCGAGGGGGGTAAGAAGGGAGAGAGAGAAAGAGAGAGCGAGAGAGAGAGAGAGGAGATGAGAGAAGTGGGGGGGGTGCAGAGAGGAGGAAGGAAGAGAGGGAAAATGAGAAAAAAAGTTAATGCCTAACTTTACTGGCAAGGACACACACACATACACACGTACACCTCCTCAGGTTGTGTGTCACACACACACACACACACACAGCAAGCAGGACGATTTTCAAGTGTAATGAGGCGAGGAAGCAGCAGTCTCGTCCAAGTGCTGTAGCGCTGGTGACAGGGCTATTTAGATGCATGTGAGGCTGAACAGGGGAGCCTGTCATGAGACATTTGCAAACACACACACACACACACACACACACACACACACACACACACACATACACACACTCTTACCCCACACACACACACACACACACATACACACACACACACACACACACACACACACACAAACACAGACACACACAAATCGCTTGGTACGCAGGTCCTCCCACAGGATTTAGCAGCTTTCGCCGAGGCAACAGCAAACCCGTTGTGGCCGAGCGTATGAGCAGGAGCCCTGCACCCCCACCAGTGAAATCCCTCACTGCTCACTGGGAGTGGGCTTTAATCCACAAAGCCCTTCTGCCCCGCAGCAATAAGCAGCCCCACCTCACACACACACACACACACACACACACACACACACACCAGTCATTAGAGGTGGGAGCCAGGCGGCCTGGTCTAATTCCCCCGGGCCTGTTTGCCTAACAAGCAGTGATTAACTCATATCTGGCAAATCTCAATCACCCAGAGCACCGGTTTCCCCACTCAACGGCAAACACTTGGCCACGGAGCAACAGCAACAGAAAAGAGGAAGTCATGGACGCTTCCCAGAGGAGCAGAAAGACAGGCAATAACAGCGCTAAGCCCCTTCACCCGTCCACTGATGCCCCTCATAAATCAGGAGGAGAGGCAACTTCAGGAGATCTCAGACGGAGGTCTCGTCTTCGCCCCACGTCCTCGTCCAACAGAGCTCATCCTGCTGCAGGAATTGATGAAGTTTGCTTTAAGGAGGAGCGTAAAACATGAAGAGATGGCCCACCATGTTTTGCTTGCACACAATAAAAGCCCTGTAGATTGTCTAAACAGCACAAGGCTGGGGGGGGGGGGGGGAGCCCGTGCGCTTTACCCACAGAGCATGGGGCTGATTTATTAGACCTAATATTTATTCTGTGTAAATCCCCTGCTTGTGATCGGGCCTCGTAAATTACTTTGCGCGGCTCTGCAAAAGGTCGCTAATGGTTTCAGCCTCCGTCAATAGCGGGGAAGGGTGGGGAAAAAGCGCCGCCATCAGAGCGGCTACGTGAGGTTTGTCTGAAATGCGACACCAATATCCGGCCCCGTGATGTGCCAGACAGCAGCTGGCTGCAGTGATGGCTCTGGCACGGCTGGCAGTGGACCTCTGCCAGCACAGGGCACAATCACAACCAGAACTGGGCAGGACCCACTGAGCAGCCAGCTAAGGGTCCTTTACACTTCCACTCCATCCATGTCTTCTGGTTCTTTACTCATTTACTCTATCCATGTATTCTGCTTCTTTACACTTTCACTCTATCCATGTCTTCTGGTTCTTTATTCAGTTACTATATCCATGTCTTCTGTTTCTTCACAATTTTACTTTATCCATGTCTTTCACTGGTATTACTTCTTTACACTTTTACTTTCTCCATGTCTTCTGTTTCTTTACCATTTGACTCTATCCATGTCTTCTGTTTCTTTACCATTTGACTATATCCGTGTCTTCTGTTTCTTTATAATTTGACTCTATCCGTGTCTTCTGTTTCTTTATAATTTGACTCTATCCATGTCCTCTGCCTGGAGACTCTTGCAGGCCAGCTGGTGAGAGTGTAAGAGGCCCTTGAAGTGTTTGAATTGAATGAATCCATACATTCAACAATGTGGCAGGCACAGTATGCCAGCATACATTACGGGGTAAACACCCTGCATGTAGACCAGCGCATGATCTCCAACTGAGAGTCAATGTATACAGTACATACTACAGATAGAACTGTGCCAGTGTGCCAGGAGAGGTAAGTCACTCTGAATGACTTGCAAGGTCACAAGGTGTTCCAAGACTCTAAGCACACACACGCACGCAGGGTCTCATAGGCATTACCAGCTCTTAAGGACTCATACGGGGTTAGGAGATTATACGCACTAAGGCTACACAGTCTACACTGACACGTTTTGATGTGAAAAGGTAGGTCAGTGAAAGTCAGTGTTTAAGTGAATTCTGAACTAAACATTTCTTGAAGGTCAGTATTCTACATGACCATATGGCATTTGGGTGGAGGGAAAATAAGATTCAAATAAAGGTGGAGAACAGGGACCTCCCCTGCAGTCACACTGGGAGAGTTACTTTGTTAATTGTTGTAAGCCCTCCATGAATTCTTCGGAGGTCACCTGTGTGTGTGTGTGTGTGTGTGTGTTATATGAGAATTGCGTGTGCGTGTGCGTGTGCGTGCGCATGCGTGTGCGTGCGTGCGTGCGTGCGTGCGTGCGTGCGTGCGTGCGTGCGTGCGTGCGTGTGTGTGTGTGTGTGTGTGTGTTCTAGCAGAAGTCGTGATCTTAGTTCTGTTTGCTATGTCTGAGTCATCATAACCTGCGGTGGAGGGCTGGGTTTTCATCAAGACCTCATTATACACACAGATGATTGCTCTCTTTCTTTTCACTCTCCCTCTCCCTCTCCTCTCTCTCCACCCCTCTTTGTCTCCCTTTTATTCTTTCTTTACATCCCTCCCCTCTTCATCTCTCTCTTTCTTGCCCCCTCTCTCTCTTCGTCTCTCTCTTCTTCTCTCTCTGCTCTAAACAGACATAGCTGATTAATGGCCAAGACATGACAGAGATAATGAGGTTTGCCTAATGCTGTCAGACACACACACACACACACACACACCCTCACAGAGAGAGAGAGAGAGACGCACACACACACACACACAGACACACACACAGATACACACACACACACACACACACACACACACACACATACAGAGACACACACAAACACACACACCACACACACACACACACACACACACACACACACACCACACACACACAGACTCACGGTGAGAGGGGAGCGGTGATGTTGTGGGGCTGATTTCTCATTCAGGGGGAGATATAGGAGAGGCAGTGGGGGTCGATGCAATTAAATGTTTAATTTGTTTTGTTTTCCCTCCGTGCCGTGTGCGCTGTTTAGTTTCTCCAATTAATTTGCCTTTGGATTGTTTGTGGATTTTTTCGCTCTCATGATGGAATCCTTAGTAATGATAGGAAAATGACAGAGAACCAATGTCTGAAATTTGGCCCCTTCCTCCCTCAGTCATTCAAATAAATAACACGCTCACACTCAAACACACAGAGATACACATACACACAAGCATACCCCCATACCCCTCCCCCCCCACACACACAAACACACACAGACTAAATATCCAGAGAGAGCGAGAGAGAGATGACAGATGTGTCTGTAACTTTCAGCCCAGGGCCACCAGTGTCCCACAGGCTTTGATTGGTCCACACCACATCTGGGACAGAAACAGTCTGGAGACAGCAGCTGGACTCAGGATCTGCACACACACACACACACACACACACACACACACACACACACACACACACACACACACACACACACACACACACACACACACACACACACACACACACACACACATATATGCACAGGTTATTTTTATTAGTGTGAAATGCAATTGATTCCAACCCCCTTGATTTTTAAAAGTTGACTAAGACAAGTTGATATATAAATTGAAAGCATTTCCACTCTGGATGTGCCATTGGAATGGTTGACATTGCCATGGAGAAGTCTGGATGGAGCTCCTGCTGCTGAACCTCCTCAGGGTAGAAACACACTCTTGCGCTGTGGCACTGTGAAGATGCTGCTGAATCTCTGTAGATCTAGCTCACCTGTCACCTGATACCCATCACCTGTCACCTCACAAACAGGAAGTCAGATAGGTGTGTGTGGAGGGAGGAACGGGGGGAATAATGACCTGTCAGGCAACCTGACAGCCTGTCATAAATATTTACCAACAGAAGTCCTACAGTATACATTCTCTGCATTTAGAACAGTGAGCTGGGTTGTAAATAAATTATGTGTGGGGATTTCAGTCAGAATTGATAAAGATTATTAGCAATAGTAATGTTATTATTTAAGAATCTATTGTATGTATCTATACATGGGGGGGGGGGCGGGGGATAAAGTAAAAAAAGAAGCAATAAAACAAGAGACTTTTGGTGACAGTGCAGAGATGATACGGTAGAGAGGCAATTAAAGGTGTATGCTGGCCACAGTGAAATAAAGATGTCTGGATGGTTGGAATAGAATAAGAGAGTGAGAGAGAGAGAGAGAGAGAGAAGAGAAATAATGGCTTGCTGGAGCCAGAGAAGAGAAGAACAAGAGGAGAACATATGATAGACAGAGAGAGAGGATGGTTGGATGGGACAGAAGAAGAGATGAAGAGAAAGAAAACGGATTGTTGTATTAGAACAGAGAGAGAGAGGGAGAGAGAGAGAGAGAGAGAGAGAGAGGCTGGTTGGCTGGGGTCCATGGCTGCCTCAGGGCCTGGAGAGGCAGGTGGGATCGGGAGAGGAGGATGCTGGGAGAGAGGAGGATGCTGGGAGCCGTTCTGTTAAAGCGTTAAGAGGCCGAACTCAGCCATCTGCCTGCTCTGCACCCAACGGCAGCACAGCAAAGGCCAACGCACGCACGAACGCACGCACGCACGCACGCACGCACTCGCACGCACACACACACACACACACACACACACACACACACACACACACACACACACACACACACACACACACACACACACACACACACACACACATACACACAGAAACAAAACAAAGATGCACTGATACACATAAACATTCACTCGCAACCAGACATAGGCACATACATCCACATCCACACACAGGCACTCACTCACCTGCAGACTGATACAGTAATAGACACAGGGCCCTCTGACCACACTCCACCATGACACACAAACACTTAGGCACTGAAAAAACATCTTCAACCTACAATTTTTCTTCTAAACAAAAAATCTATTAAAAGATGAGCATGAAAAATATACTCTCTACTCCTATTATGAGCTGATCAATATTCCAATGTTCTGTCTTTTTATCACGCCCAGCATGTAAGACAGCCTTTTAGGCAGGTCGATGCATTGACAGTAGCCTTTTCCATCAGCTGAGCATGCAAATGACAGACACTCCCCCTCATTCTCTCTCTCTCTCTCTCTCTCTCTGTCTCCCTCTTTCTCACACACACATACAAACACACACATAACCATGCACACACACCAGAATGAAAAGATAAGGACATTGTTTACAAGGAGAGACATCTATTTAGCGAACATCATTGACATTCCTGCCCTGTCCTCACGCAGGGTGGAGATAATGCAGTGCTGATCACTTTGTGTGTGTATGTGTGTGTGTGTGTGTGAGAGAGAGAGAGAGAGAGGGAAAGAGAGAGAGAGAGAGACAGAGTGGGAGAGAGAGAGACCCTGTGTGTGTGTGTGTGTGTGTGTGTGTGTGTGTGTGCCTGTGTGCATACACATAGGAGCACCATAAATATGCACAGCCTGTCCGCTCTAAACCAATTGATTCCACATTCAAGGTTACTGATAAGATAGCATCCACGCTTGAATGCAAATCTGCGCGCGCGAGCGCTGACTTTGAAGCGCGGCGATCACGGGGTGCTGAAATTAGGTAGAGGGGCCGCTCTCCCCCGACTTCAGCGCCCCGGCTCACCAGCGACTCGGAGCCGAGCGGCGAGCGGCGAGCGGCGAGCAGCATCGGCGGACGAGTGGGAGAGAGCCGTAACCTTTCTGCTGGGGAGGATGAGCTCACGCATGCCTGATGAAGATTAAGTGAGAGGAGGATTGGTGTCTTTTCTTTTCTCTTTTTTTTTCTCTCTTCTCTCTTCTGCTTTTTCTGTTGTGCCACAGGGACCCAAAGCACTCTCGGTCCTGTCTCTTATATCTTATTAGCCTCTACTCTTTCCCCTCTCCCTCACTCTCTCTATCTGTCTCTTTCTTTCTTTCCCTCTCTTTCTCTCTATCTCTCTCTCAGTATGCAGTTTGTAGTTAGGGTGAAGCTACATTGTAGATTTCTTTATCCATGCAAAGGGGCTTTAAACGTCAACTCTCTCTCTTTCTCTCTCTCCACCTCTCTCTCTCTCTCTATCAATCTTTGTCTCTCCACCACTCTATCTCTGGTTCCCACCCTTTATTTTCGCCTTCTCTTTCCTCTCCTCCACTTTCTCATTTTTCATCTCTTTAATCTCTCTGTCTCCACTCGCTTGTCTTGTGTACACATTTATACACAGACACACACTTTCCTACACTCCTCCCCCTAATACTCTCTCTCTCTCTCTCTCTCTCACACACACACACACACACGACACACACACACACATACACAGACACACGCAAACACAGACACATACACATACACATGGAGTACACATACACACACACACGCACACACACACACACACACACACACACACACACACACACACACACACATGCACACGCATGCACACGCACAAACACACACACACACATGCACACACACACACACACACACACACACACACACACACACACACACAACACACAGACACACACACACACACACACACACACACACGAACCCCTCGCCTCAGCCTCTTTGTGTGTAGTGCTGAGCGTGAGACCTTCAGCCTCCTACCCTATATCCCCAGGTTGTATCTAATTTAAGATATAATTATCCTATATCTAATGCCTCCCTCCTCCCTCTCTCTCCCTTGAGCTCTCGCTCTACCTCACGCTAGCTCACTCTTTCTCTGTCCCTCCATCTCCCTTCCAGTCCTTCCTCTCTTTCTCACTGCATCCCGTGTTCTTCCTCTCCCTTGCTCTCTCATTCACCCTCTCTTTTCCTCTCTCTTTTCAGCACAATTCAAAAGTGCTTTCCTATCATGACAAATAATACATCTCTATGGCCAAGGCAATCGCACAGAAATATGTACAGAACAGGAAATTTAAATGTCTGTAGACTTTGAGCATACATAGATTGACATCACTGCCATTAAATAATCATAAATAATGTAGACGAACAAACAACAACAACAAAAATTTGAAATATGCATACATACACACACATGCATACATAGAGTATATGCATGAATGCCTATGCATACACACATATGTATACATACATGCATGCACATATGTAGATATAAACTATACCCGTACCATTACTCTCTCTCTCTGTCTGTCTAAGAGCAGAAGTCACTTCTCCATCACCCTCCTCTCTGCTCTGGAGTGGGCTGAGTGTGACATCATCGCCCTGTCATCGCCCCTCCCATCTTTGATGGATGGTGTGTGTGTGTGTGTGTGTGTGTGTGTGTGTGTGTGTGGGGCGGTGATTCTGCTGACGGGATTCGGACGCTGATGTTTATTTATCCTGCATCACATCTCCTATCCATCTCACATGTGACACACACTCACACACCCATCATCCCACCCTGACCTGTAATCGCAGCCATCTGTGTGTGAGGGACAAAAGACTGGGTCAGTGGATATGTAAATGTGTGTGTGTGTGTGTGTGTGTGTGTGTGTGTGTGTGTGTGTGTGTGGTGTGTGTCTGTGTGTGTGTGTGTGTGTGTGTATGTGCACGCGCACACGCTTTGTTAAGTATGCCCAAAGACATGCCAAGGCCAATTAGCCCTCTGTTTTCAATTACAGATATATACAGTACACACAAACAGACACATGCACACACACACGCGCACACACACACACACACACACACACACACACACACACACACACACACACACACACACACACACACACACACTAACACACACACACACACACACACACATGCTGTATACTTTTCTTACTCTTCATCTCACTCTCTCATTCAGATACTCATTTACTCACTCACACACATTCACTCAATCATTCAATCACAAATACACAGACTACAAACACACACATCTCACACATGCACTCACTTCTTACTTTTGGCTTCCTGCCTTCTGTGAGAGCCACCAAGGCCAGGGTAATGTTGCGTTCCACTTGTCTCATACAATGACAGAGTAATTAGAAGTAAGACAGAATAATCAGAGCTAATTCGGACTGATGTCACAAAAATCCGAGATGGTTTTGTTGCAGTTGTGTCCAAGTTGAAACAACAAAACATTTCCATTTGTTAGCAATTGTCTGTTGTTAGTGATTTTACAAGATATGGCAATAGG
>NC_084995.1:8579620-8594620 GCF_963854185.1 Sardina pilchardus
CCGGTCAGTGTCCATCAGGTTCCAGTCCCATATTGAATTCATCGGGAGCGAGCAGGACGACCACCAGCTGCTGGGGCAGGATGAAGCTGAGTATACATTGATGAAGGGGAAAAGGCAGCAGACATCTTGCCAAGGCCTCAGCCCCAACATAAACAGACACTTTGTTTAAGGGATAGAATCATACAGTCCCTATGGGGGACTCTGAGAGAGAGAGAGAGTGTGTGTGTGTGACCAAAGGAAACATGGAAAGGATGTGCTGTGTGCTTTTATGGCCATGGTTTATTTTGTTACAGCACACAAACAAACATGAACAGACTCATACACACGCCTACTCACAAACATACCCCCTCAAACCCACTCACAAATACACACACACACACACACACACGCGCGCGCGCGCGCACGCACACACTAACTGTTTCTTGAAAGGGACGTCAGCCCACATTATTACATTGCGGCCGGTCGGCCAGTGATCATATGGAAAGCATTCCCCGGTGCAGCTGTAATGTATTGAGTTTGGAGAACAGAGTTACAGACATCATAACACGAGAGCGAGGAGCAATAGGAGAACTGTCTACCTCACCCCTGCCCCACCAACCCCCTACTGCTTTCTCTCTCTCTCTCTCTCTCTCTCTCTCTCTCTCTCTCTCTCTCGCTCTCTTTTCCTCGCTCGCTCTCCGTGTCCTTTGAACCTCTGAGTGTGTAGTGAGAGCTTTTCTGAGGAATACACACACAGAGAGAAAGAGAGAGAGAAAGACAAAAGCAAGAGAAAGAGCAAGAGAGAGGAAGAGGGGGAGTGAGAGTAGAAAACAAAAATGAGAACAATGGAATAACAAAGCCAGGGAAATAGAAGAGAGAGTGGGCGAAAAGAAAGAGAGTTTGTAGTGTGCTTCTCAGCACATACACACACACACACAAACATACTCACACATCACACATCTTTATTCTTCCTCTTATTGTTTATTATATCTGTCTCTGTTTTACTTACCCATGTTACTATATTTTTCTGTAATATTATCACTGTATAACTCGAAAAGAAACATGAACATGTAAAAAGAAGAGGGCCGAACAAGAATCGGAGCGAAAGACAGAGACAAACACAGAGAGAGAGATAGAAGAGAGCGTATCAATAAGAGAAAGATATAATGAAAGAGAGACTGGTAGAGAATGCCGTGTGCATTAGGCCCCGATGATGATGTCTTAATGCAGTGCAGATCGGGTCGATTGATCCTCTGGCTGCTGAATTAATGTGCAGGGACAGTGTGCAGAGTCTATGCATCAAACCCCCCACTGCTTGATATTCCCACCAGCAGCCTCCACACAGGCAGACATGGCCCCTTATTCATGCTGCACGTCCATCGGCAGATGTGTCCGGAAAGGTAATTTTGAAACACAGAAAGAGGGATAGAGAGAGACAGAGAGAGAGAGAGAGAGAGAGAGAGAGAGAGAGCTTGGAATGGAGAGAGTATGCAGGAGAGAGAGTTAGAGATAGAGATGGGGGAGAGGATGAGAGAGACAAAGTGAGAGTGAGAGAGGGATGGGTGGGGAGGGTTGAGAGAGTGAGAGAGGGATGGGTGGGGAGGGTTGAGAGAGTGAGTGATAGAGAGAGAGAGGTAGAGAGGGAGGGAGGATGAGAGAGGGGCAGATAGAGATGGAGATGGAGGAGAGAGGGGCCCCCGAGAGACAAACAAGAGTGCCTCTTTGAAGTCGTTTGATGTGCGCTGAGGACTATGATTTATTTTTGAAGCGCAGGTACTGGAGAGCAGGCGAGAGGGAGAGAGCGCGCGAGCGAGCGAGCGAGGGAGGGAGAGCGGAGGAGAGGAGGAGGGGAGGAGAGGAGGAGGGCGAGGAAGTGAGGGAGGAGAGAGGAGGAGAGAGGAGCGGATGATGGCTTCATTGTGTGAAGGGTGCTCTCTGGTCGACCTGAACCTGCTGCGTTGCCGTGCCGCCAACCAAACTCCTCTTTCTGCTGATGCCATTCGCTGGATAATGAGGGCCACTCACCCCAAAGTGTGTGTGTGTGTGTGTGTGTGTGTGTGTGTGTGTGTGTATTCGTGGTGTGGAGTGGTGTGGTGTGGTGTGGTGTGTCTATGTGTGTGTGTGTGTGTGTGTGTGTGTGTGTGTGTGTGTGAGAGAGAGAGAGAGATGTTTAAAATGAAAAGAAAAAAAGACACCCTCTGCAAAAGGACATCCAATGCTGAGTCTGAACTTCAATGCAGAACATTTTTACAGCTAATTGAATCTCCCTACATCCAAGCTTCCAAGGTCTCTGGGCAAATCTGATTTGACTGGAGGAGCAGACTTTGCCTTGTGCTGTGGTTTGCGCTGAACTCCAGTGGCAGCCTCAAGGGCTCTGGAAGGACAACAGTGAGGAGCGACCACGTCTCCTCACACACACACACACAAACACACACACACACACACACAGACAGACACACACAGACACACAGACACACACACACACACACACACACACACACACACAGTGGGTCCACACAGGAGAACCAAGCGAAGCAACTCTCAAAGAGTGTCACATGAGCGTCCAGCCCCACAGCGGGGTGAATGGTGAACAGCTCCAACACCAGCGCAAAGAGATGAGGAGGAGTACGTGAGGAGGGTAATCATTCTGCGCTTTTTTGTCAGGAGGGGCATTCACAGCGAGAAGGCAATTGAGCTCCTCAAAAAATATCAATAATGGCTGATGCATTGCATCACATACATATTTCTATCAATTATTAATCAAATCAGTTTAGTTTTAGCTTTTTGTTGTTTGATTCATATTTCATTTGTTTCATGGTCAATAATGTTCTACGAATCTACGTAATAGGATCACCTAAGTTTAAATACATGATTCCACTGCACGTCTAGTTGATGCTTCAAGACAAAAGAGTCCCTACCTGGAGCCTCAAAGCCCTATGACACCTCATAACTTTATATGAAGGTATTTCTAGGGACACAAAACACCTCAATGTACTGCCTGACAACGCAACATGCTGCCAAAGGCCAGGAGAAATTGTTTCTTGTTATTGTACCTCTAAGTCAACTCAGCAAGTCACCATTACAACTCTAAAAAAGTTACCACCAAAATATAGACCTCCTTTGCCAGATTCCCAAAGCAGGAGTTAAGCACACACACACACCTACACACACACACACACACACACACACACACACACACATATACACACACACTCTTTTCAACAGATTTTCAAATAGTTTATAGTTAGTCTATAGCTTTAGCACTAACATTTTAAATGTTGTATAGCTTTTCAGTAGAAACACACACACACACACACACACACACACACACACACACACTAGGGGCTTCCTGGGACATTATTCAGAACCAGGGTGCATAAACACACGTGTCAGCCAATGATTCCAACATCCCTGCAGACAATAGATGGAAGATAAACTAGATGTACCGCATGGCGGTACAAAATATGACCGCCACTCAGTTCTGCACATCCTGTTCACAAAAATAAATTACGCTTGTCAACTTGTGTGCATTCTATGTGTAAATGAGTGTGTGCATGTGTGAGCGCAGGGGTGCAGTGGCCCTCGAGGACCAAACAAAGTTTTCTGTAAAAGTCTACTGGGGCTACATGCCCACCAAGTTTCATGTGCCCCGGTGTTACGGTGTTACGGTGTCACGGGAATCGTTGACCAAAATTTCAGGAAGTAGATGATTTTGGAAAAAGAAGAACAACAAGAACAAGAAAAAAAAAACAATCCCTACATGACTGCTATGCTAGCTATGCTAACGGCGGTCATAATAAGGATGGACTGTGGAGATGGAATACTGGAATACACACACACACACACACAGAGAGAGAGAGAGAGAGAGAGAGAGAGAGAGGGATTGTAATGTACTTATGTAAATGTGGCTGTGAGGCAGGATGTAGCATTCACAGTGGATTTTTTAGTGTCTTTGTGGAAAGGAAGATTTGTGAGGGGAGGGCTTTACTGTCTTTGTGTGTGTGTGTGTGTGTGTGTGTGTGTGTGTGTGTGTGTCGGGTGGGGGTCATGTGTGTGTGTCTAGGGGGTTGTATGTGTATGTGCGGAGGGAGAGGTAGAACAAGGGAAAAATCTAAGAGAAAGAGAGGGATGAGAAAGAGGGGTGAAGCCAAACATGTTGAATCATTGCATTTGAGCAGTGAATCCCTCTCTCACTACTGCACAGGGACCAGGCACATTCAGAGCAACAGCGGGAGTCTAAACTGTGCTATGGAAACTGAACTAAGTAACAAACACACAACACAAGCGCTGCACTCTTCATGGTGGTGATGTAGCGATTAAGAGGACGACAGGAATGGCCGCAGGAAATGAAGTAGTCTACCGTCTAAAAGTTACCAGTCTGGTTTCTTTTAGAGAAGAGCACCAGCCATGTTTTTTTTAAAGAAATCATGGCTCCAATAATGCGAGGAATCTGCCAAATGTCCAGACTTTAACCTCACGAAGAGTCATGGTCATTTCTCTAATAGTGCAAAAAAGCATGTGGACATGAAATGGCCGCCGTGTGCTCTGGAGCTGGCTACAGCCAGCACGACCACGGTGGTCTGAGCTCTGCCTTGGAGACAGAACTGAGCACGGAAAGGAAAACAAAACAAAGCAACAAACATACAATTACAATCATCATATTGTGAATACGACTGGGATTTACACTGCGAGGAAGGGAGTCTATTGGAGAAAATAAATAATAAGGATGGAAAGTGGAGATGGAGATGGAATACTAGTCCACAGAATATAAGTGCCTCTTATTCTTCACGTATTCTTTATTTTCAAGAACAGTAGGAGGAGAAAGAAAAAGAAAAGAAAATGAACAAATGTGTATTCTCTCTGTGTCCTCGCACACCAGCACAAGAGTATCTCTTTCAAAGTGTGAAAACAATGGTGCTATGAACGTCTGCGGAGGGGCTGGGCATACTGGAGGGAGCGATGGTGGTCTACAGTACGTCTGGCAAAGGCAACAGATCAGAGTAAGCACCAGCCACGCTTCATTTGAGTCAAAGAGAGCACTGAAGAGAGGAATAAAACACAGAATGAACAATAGGAAAGCAAGACCAACAGTCCTCAGACAACTTTGCTTTACAAGTCTAGCTTTATAAAGTGTGTCTACAATAATCAAATATCTAGGCCAACCATGATGGTTACTGGTAGTTTGCTATGGCAATAGAACAAAACACAGTAAAAAACACAAATATTCTTCATAGTTCATAGTCATTACTGGCACACAATGGAATGAAAGTTAACACGTTTAGGATGGACGTATCAACCCTGTTTATGGCCGTATCGCCAATAATGACATTCATCAGTGATACACTGACATCATAATACTTGAATCAACACATAGGTATTTATAGGCATTTAGTGAAAAAGCATAAACATGAGACGACAGCACTCTGAACGAGGCCCAAACAGTTTCTTGTGTACTTGGGACCAATCTTTTTTGAATCTATAATGATTTTCAAGCAGTTCTTTATGGTCGGTTGTAGTTGTGGCTGGTGCATCGATAAGCTGTTGAAGTGGAGCAGACATTTTTGAGGCCTGGATTTGATACCAAACAGACTCGCTTAAATTACTTTCAGCCACACAATGCTTACAAAATAATATCAAACACCAACCACATCCTCAGCACACACAGATCGACTTCATATGCGTCTCAGTGATGCATGAGGTAGACTCAAAGGCATGCCTCATCTGACACTCTGTCTGTCTCAGAGACCTGTCTGCCAAATAGGCATCAGCCACTACCTCTCTACCAATGTTATCTAACTGTTTAAATGGGAAAATCATTGTATCTCATATTTTATAAAATCAAACACCAACCAGCACAATACCACATACAGTACATGCATAATATCCCCTTATACAGTATATAACACGCTCAAATCTCTCTCTCTCTCTCTCTCTCTCTCAAGACTATCTATCTATCAATTTATCTGTCTATAGATCTATCTATCCATTTATGTTCAGAAACAGTCCAGGCTTGTTAACCCAGGGAGTAATTTGGCGTTTAGCTGGACAGACATAAGCAAATAAAGAATATGTTAAGTAGTGTTGCGCCCGGTTTGATTGAATGGCATTAGTGCTTGCCTCTGATGACTCAGGGAAGATAGGGAGTAGTTGGGACCCCACACAGCTTCCCCCAGTTGTTTGCTTAGCAAGCCTTGGGAAAACCTCCATGATTAAGCAGTAATCCTCAGCCTCTTCTCTCAAACCGTCATAACCCCCGAGGACTGGCCAACTCCAAAGGGTCACAATAGTCTTCTCGTCACACACACACACACACACACACACACACACACACACACACACACACACACACACACGTGCAAAACTCACACTACCTCCAAAAGGAGCCTTGGTGTTGGACAAAGGGCCTTTATTTACTGCTGGCTACAAAGGACAGTGAGAGAGAATCACAGTGAAGAACAGTCTGTTGTTCTCAAAGAAAACACACACACACACACACACACACACACACACACACACACACACAGTCAAACATATGTACACACACATCCCACACACTCCCTGCGCTCCCCTGCAGTGTGTGTGACCGGGGTTATCAAAGTGGGAGGTTTATGTGTGAAGTTTGTGTGTGTGTGTGTGTGTGTGTGTGTGTGTGTGTGTGTGTGTGTGTGTGTGTGTGTGTGTGTGTGTGTGTGTGTGTGTGTGTGTGTGTGTGTGTGTGTGTGTGTGTGTGTGTGTGTGTGTGTGTGTGTGTGTGTGTGTGTGTGTGTGTGTGTGTTTACTCACTGTCTAGGTGTACAGTATGCGACAGTAACTTCTCTGAGATTGAAAGTGTGTTTTCATGTGAGTTTGTAAGTTTACTCCGAGGTTGTTTACGAGTGTGTGTGCGCCTGTGTTTGTGTATTCTTTTAGTGTAAGATCTGGGTTTTTGTGTAGGATGTTGCTTGCTTGTGTGTGTGTATATGTGCTTGTGTACTGTATATGTTTGTGTGTGTGGGTGTGGGTGTGCAAGTGTGTGTGCGTGTGTGTGTCGGTGTGGGGGTGTGTGTGTGTGAATGTGTGTGTGTGTGTGTGTGTGTGGGTGGGTGTGCAGGTGGGCGTGTGCATATGTGTGTGTGTGTGTGTGTGTGTGTGTGTGTGGGAGAGATTTAGATCGTCCTCCTCCGGTATTCCAGCCCTGCCGCTGTTTCTAAATCTTCCTATCTCCAGTTGATAATGATCACGCTGCAGATTTCATTACTGCTGCAGCCCTGAAACAGATTTCTGCCTGCTGTGAGTGTGTGTGTGGGAGGGGAGGTGTACGTGCAAGCGTGCGTGTGTGTGTGTGTGTGTGTGTGTGTGTGTGTGTGTGTGTGTGTGTATGTAGTATGTGTGTGCAAGCTTATGCAGTGGACTTGTCTGTGTATGTGTGTGTGTGTGTGTGTGTGTGTGTGTGTGTGTGTGTGTTTGAACATGCACAAAACATGTGTGTGCATATGTGTGTGTGTGCGTGTTTGAACAAGTGTGTATGTGTGTATGTGTGTATGTGTGTATGTGTGTATGTGTGTGTGTGTGTGTGTGTTTGTATGTCTGTGTGTGTGTGTGTGTGTGTGTGTGTGTGTGTGTGTGCGCGCGCATGTTTACACCCAGAGTTGTTGCAGGATGTTGCATTGACTGTGAATTTTTGAGCAGTTAATTTATTAGAGCTCTACTGTCTTTTTGCATCTCTCTCTCCCCTCTCTCTCACTCTCTCTCTCCCCCTTCCCCCCCCCCCCTCTCTCACTCTCTCTCCCCCCTCTCTCCCCCTCTCCCTCCTCTTTCCTCTCTCTCCCCTTCCCTCTTCTCTCCTCTCTCTCTCTCCCCTTCCCTCTCCTCTTCTCTCTCTCTCTCTCTCTGCTGTCGTCTGGTGTGTACCACAACCCCCCCCCCCCCCCCATGTTGTTTATCTGTGAGGGTGGTGTTGGTGCGGAGGCCCTGGCCAGACACCCCCGCGCGCCACCAGCCCAGTCTGGAGCACATTAGTTGGCCCTGAGATGTGTGCTGGCGTGCCAGAGATAACCGCTGTTTTCATTCCTCCTGCTTCCCATCAGGGAGACGCTGCACTCCCGCGTCTCATCCGCGGGGAGGGCGGACGTGAACGTCCGAGAAGGAATGCAGGAGTGTGGCAGAGTGTGTGTGTGTGTGTGTGTGTGTGTGTGTGTGTGTGTGTGTGTGTGTGTGTGTGTGTGTGTGTGTGTGTGTGTGTGTGTGTCTGTGTGTGTCTGTGTCTGTGTCTGTGTGTGTGTGTGTGTGTGTGTGTGTGTGTGTGTGTGTTAGGATGTTAGGATGAGTATGTGTGCAAAATGTATGTGTGTTTTGTCATCGTCGGCCATGGAACGTTAACACTGCAATCAGGCGCTCCCTGGGTCAAATATTTACAGTGAGCGCGTGGAGGTGCTCGAGTAATCGAGATGAACGACGACCAATCGCTGGAATTCCACTCATTCACTGTTGCATTGTGGGTTTGGAATGCCAGAAACACTTGGCACACTCAATCACATTTGAATTCGCAAAATGGTGAGCAACGCCCCAGATCTGTCTACGAACTGGGCTGATTGTAGACACTGTAGGCGGTGGGATATTGTACATCAAATGGGGTGGGGAGAGGCAGGAGTCCCCTGTTTCCAGAGCAAACGGCATACAGCTCTGTATTTTGGGCTACAGTCTTCCTCAGTCACCATAGAATAGTTCCTGAGCCATCCTTTTTTAGAACAGGTTGCACAGTATTTTTTGAAAACAAGAACACATTGATTAGCAATGCTAATTAAAAGTCTGTAATTCAGTCAGACCTCTTTGTGTCTCAAAAGGAAGATAAATTTCCTCTGTGATGCGCGTACGTGACAGAATGATTTAGAGGTTTGAACAAGTAACTTTAGAGAATGTTAATTCTGAAGTGAAACGTGTCAGAGTGATTGACAGCAGCTGTAACATTGCCAAAGAGGGCACTGATAAGCGGGTATAGATAAGATTGTACCAAGTATATGTGAAATGTTTACTATCAAGGGTAACAAACCTTGAGGCATCAGATGGTATCTCTTTTCCCCGAGCCCCATCATTCGCCCCTCAGAAGTATGCTTTGCCAGTCTCGTTTTTTCCTAGTCTGCAATGCGCTGAAACTCTGAAGCCTTATTTTCACATTCTTGCTTGCGCTTGCTTCACTGACCTGACCTTCATCCCAGCTCCATCTCTTCTCCAAACCGCCTTCTCATCTCACTTTCTATCTCTATCTCTCTAACTTTCTCTCTCTCTTTCACTTTCTCTCTTTCTTTCTCTCTCTCTATTTCTCTCTGTCTCTCTCTCATTTTCTCTTTCTCTGCCAAACTGGTGTATGTCTTTTTCTCAGCTCCAACTTTCCCATCTCTGAGTGGATATTAGCTTTCACAGGACTATGGTGTATTCGGTGACACCCGTATTGGTGTTCATGTCTGTTCAACCCTGTGCAGCTACATATGGTTCCCCATAGTCCCCCCCAGACACACACACACACACACACACACACACCGAACTCAGTTGAACTGGGCGAAGTGTGCTCGATTAATAGAGCATGTCCAGCACTCTGTTCCAGGGGGCTCATCAAATGTGTATTACACACACACACACACACACACACACACACACACACACACACACACAAATCTCCAGCCCCATACTATCCTTTCATCAAGACTCCTTCACGGGTATCTGTCATTGGAATTAGATGGCTCAGCTAGAGCCAGGACTCACAGGAGAGGAAAAGAGAGGAGAGGAGAAGGGAGGAGAGGAGAGGAGAGGAGAGGAGAAGGGAGGAGAGGGCAAATCAAAAGCAGGACTGACCGGAGCGATGATACAGCAGCGGTCATCCTCCATCTGTTTCCAGGAGGGTGAGTGGAAAAGACAGGCAGAGAGAAGGGAAGAGAGAGAGAGAAGTGAGTTAGTAAGTGAAAAGAACATGGAGAGATGGAGAAGGAGTGGTGTAATAAGAAGGACACAGTGAAAAGAAAAGGGTGTCGGGTGAGAGAAGGGAATGTGACAGCACATGACCAATAGCCTGCGTTGAGTGGATAAACACAGTCCTGCACCGGACCGGGCTCAAGCTTGCATCCTGGTGGGAGGCAAGCGGGCGGGCGGGCGGGCGGGCTACTCAGGAGGCCAAGCCCTCACGGGTGCTAGAGTTGCTGTTGTAAACACATCTGTAAGCATGCTGGGGAGAGGTGTCGTCACTACGCCGCTCACTCACCCTGTTGTTTAGACAATCGCAATCCCAGTCCCGCGCTGGACTCCAGCCCCATAGCCTTGGGCATGGCAGGTGAGCGTGCTAGCAAGGCCGCTGTTACACCACCGCTATGTTGTGATTGTAAGGTGTCCAGCATGGAGCTTTACCGCTTTACCGTTACAATATACAGAATATGAACAATAGAGAAACAAAGAGACAGCGAGGCATCCAGAAGGAGAACTGAGAAGCAAACAAACACACACACACACACACACACAAACACACACACATAGAGATAGAGAGACACAGAGAGAGAGAGAGAGTCATTTGTCCCATGTGGTTCCAGGGCTGAACAGTTGGTGAGGTGTTTCTGGGTGGATGGGGAGCAGTCCTCCCGTTACCTCACTGGGGACACAACGGCTCAATCGGGCGCTCCGGCGCCGACGCTGGCACCGGTTACCGGTTCGCCCGCTTGCCCGCTGCAGCCGCAGGGACTCGGAGCGCGCGCACACACACCCTTGAAGTGTCGGCTTGGCACGGGCCAGCGTAGGCCCGCGTCCAGACGTGCGGGGGGGCCAGAATGCGGCCCATCTGCCACCAGCGACGCCCCACCGGCACCACGCCGCGCTGCCCTGATTGAGTGTGAGAGAGGGAAGGAGAGGAGGAAGTCAAGAGAAGGAGAGATGCAGAGAGAAGAAGGAAGAGAGGAGACGAGAGGAAAGAGGATGAAGTGATGAGTAACAGAGAGCTGAGAGTGAAAGAGAGGAGTGGAGGATGATGTGTGGGAAGGATCGAGAAAATGAAAGAAGAAGCAATTTATCTATCTCATTGTTTTTCGTTGATTCCTGTGTTTTTCCATTTCATTGTGATTATCGTTTATTTTTGTTACACATATAAAGTTGTGAACGACACAGTCATGCCAATAAACCACATAAATAAATACAAATAAAAACAAACATTATTGTGCGAGGGGGAAAGAGAGGACAGCAGCACCATATGCCCCTTTACAAGTCGTGTCCTAAGTGGGCAAAGCCGAGAAGGACAGGACGTAACCACGGCGACCCCACACAGGGGGAGGTTCTGTTTGACAAATGTGCCTGTTGGCGTGGTAACAGGATAAACCCCGCTTCAACTGTTGTAGCCTCAGGTATCGCACACTGAGAGCTTAATTAATTACCTACATACCAAACACTTAATCCACTTCAACACCAAACATGTGTGCACGGTTAATGTTAAGGATTAGCTTTTTTGTAATCAATTTTAATATGTATTTAAATGAGATCCCAGAGAAACACCAAAAAATCCCCATCCATCAGACTCTCAAAACGAATGTGTTATTTTCAACACATTGTGTAACAAATAACAAAAGCAATGTGTTGGAAACAATACAAACTGTGTTGTCCTTAAAGGAACACATCAATGTGTTATTTCCAACACATCCTTTTTGAGAGTGGATAGAAGTGCTGTACCTAGCTACAATTAAAAAAAGCTCATCAGTTCATACAGTACTGTATCTCATGGATCACATGACACATATCATATAAATGCAAGTGCATGCAAGTACTGAAGTACAGAGTGTTATAAAGTGATAACTATGGAGTTATTCATAGCATTTATTATACGGCTCTTCAGAGTGCTTCTGAAAGTTCCATTCACATGGACCTTCTCAATGTTGGGAGGTCTGTTAAATCCTTATAATAACAGCTGCAAAGTATGATAACGCTGTCAATGGCAATGGGCTTGTGCTGATTCACGTCTTTCATCAGAATCAGAATCTTCTGATTCACGTCTTTCATATTATTCCGAGAGTATTGCTTCACTTATTGCAATGGAATTTCATTAAAAATGAATAAGTTGCCACACAACTTTCAAAGTTCTATTAGTGTGGTGAACTATTTGTTTTCTCAGCGGAAGGCACAAAACAGTAACAAAATCATTTTAAACAACCCATTGTGTGAAGTTTCTTTACTTGTTTTGGCAAGTAGCCATATAATAAATGGAATAACGTATTGTCCCGTGATCTATAATATACATTGCTTCCATGCCTGGCATATGAACTAAAAGTGAATTGTGCCCAGACAACTTGTACTAAAGCAAAATGACTCGATTAGCGCCATGTGATGTATGAAATCATCACTTTCTCATCTAAGTGTCGAGCAACAAGGGCATCTCTGAGTGGAGGCTCAGCGCGTCAGTGGAGGGGGGGGGGGCAGTCGGCAAGGATGATTTGTCAATCATGCTGAGCAGACAAATGATGTGTTGTTGCTGTGAGGGTTCGGGGGTTAATGCGATTACAGCATGTCTCGGCAGGGTCGCAGACCGTACACTCACCCCTAGCACACACACACACACACACATTCACACACAGCCAGACACATACACACACACACACACACACACACACATATATACACAAACACATACACACACACAAACACACATACCCACACACACGCACACACACACACACACACACACACACACACACACACAGGCACGCACATGCACACACATGCACACACATGCTGCACAGCGTTGCCCACAGCGGACACACACACACACACACACACACACACACATGCTGCACAGCATTGCCCACAGCGGACACAGAGGGCAATGATACGGTTGAACACGAGATCAGTCACATTCCCCTTCTCCTTTTCTCCTTCTTTCCCTCTTTCTCTCTGTCACTCACTCTCTCCCCCATTCTCTCACTCTTGTTCTCCCTCTTATTCCCTCTTTTTCCTTCTCTATCCACCGCTCTCACTTCTCTCTCTCACCCTCTCTTTGCCTCCCTCTCTCTCTGTGTCTCTGGCACTAGCTGTCTGTATTTATCATAGTCCCATCCAGGGAATGAGGCCTTGGTGCCCCTGATAAATGTGTTTAGTCTCTCAGTGCTCTCCCCCTCACAGGGCTCTCACAAGGGGAGGCAAAGAGCAGGACCGACAAGAATGGGAAAATGTGAGAGAGAGAGGCGGGGGAGGGAAAGAAATACGTAGCCCCACAGAGTAGCAAGACAGAGAAGTAAAAGGTAGAGACGTAGAGAGCGAGAGAAACGAGGGAGGGAGAGAGAGAAAGAGGGGAAGACAGGGAAAGAGAGAGGGGTGCAGCACATGTGACATGACAGAGAGAGAGGTTCTGACATTAATTAGCGGGGCGGCGTGGCCCGTGAAATCCAATAAGGCCCAGTGGGCGCGCTGCACAAGAGAGGAGAGGAGAGGAGAGGAGAGGAGAGGAGAGGAGAGGAGGAGCGCCCTGCCCTGTGAGGAGAGAGAGAGAGAGAGAGAGAGAGAGAGAGAGAGCAACACCGGGGTACACATTAAAGAGGACGCCTGTCTGCTGCACCGTGTGTGTGTGTGTGTGTGTGTGCGTTTGTGCGCGCAGGGTGACCCCGAACTTCCTGCTCCGGGCCACAAGGCACAAACACAGAGTAGGGTTACTGTCTTAATGCAAAACAGATCCAGGCCATGCCTGTGTGTGTGTGAGTGTGTGTGTGTGTGTGTGTGAGAGAGAGAATGTGTGTCTCTATGTATGGATTTGCGTGTGTACGTGTGTGTGTGTGTGTGTGTGTGTGTGTGTGTGTGAGCATGTGAGCAAGTGTGTTTGGGCTGGAGGGTGTCACAGAGCAGCCCTGAGAGTTGGAGAGAGCACATGTATTACATGTGACGGTTGCCATAAATTAGACATCCAGACTAACCAACCGCTTATCAAAGTTCAAAACGGCAGAGCGTCCAGTGAAACCCAGCTTGCCCCCCCGACCACCACCACCACCACCACCTCCACCACCTTCTGGGGCAGGATCCGATCTCAGCACGCTCTCTAATAAGGGTGTCTGGGACCGGCAACGCAATCTGCCCGGCTCATTCCAGCAGATGAAACCTAAAGAACGCTCCTTAAACAAACGCAAATCTGTTTACGGGCCCGAGCCGGCCGCGCCTCATCCCCAAAAATATCAAATGAAGGTTTCTCACAAACAAACATGGAAACACTCGGGATCCGCCAACTCGAACCACATGTGCGCTCCACAAAAGAGTTCCGCAACCTATTTTCGCTTTCTGCTTTTTTAGGCGGGGGGGAGTTTTTGTAGTTATTTATCTAATATCCTGCATTGTTGCCTCACTCTGCATTCAATCTGAGGCTAAAATGCGGCCAGATCCACGTCTGGACTCCTGATCATCGCTCCCATCTTTTAATAGACTGGCCGTGCGCTCAGCCTCAGACAGATCCGCTCCAAACACTTTTGATAAATGCCTCCTCACAAAGGACTGTAGCTGCTTTGAATTTTACTCCAGCCCTCAAAGTGTATGAAGAAAAAAGACGGAAAAAAAAACCCTAAGAGGTATTTATGATGAAGTGAAATTTATGATCTATAACAGAATCAATGGTACTGGCCGCGTCCCAGACCGTTGGCTGGATTCTCTATCTCCCCGACTCCCGACTCCCGAGCCCACTTCTCCTCTCCCCTCTGTGGCCCTTAGATAAATAGGAGGGCACAAACACAACGCTCTTTGACACAGCGCGTGTAACCCAAGTCCGCGCGGCTCGGGAGGTAATTCAACTCGGGGGCCTCGGTCTCGGCCGCCGCCAACTCTCTTCTCTGCGCTGCGTTTCTATGCTAACGTATTTATTATGATTTCATGCAGGCGTTTGGAGGCCTGTGGGGCTCTGTTTTTACTTGGCAGAGTCAAGCCCGGCCCACAGAGAGAGAGAGAGAGGGAGGGAGAGAGAGAGAGAGAGAGAGAGGGAGAGAGGGAGGAAAAAGAAGTAAAGAAAGAGTGATGATGCAGGGACGCTCTGACAAAAGAAGGAAATAG
>NC_084995.1:8602171-8604671 GCF_963854185.1 Sardina pilchardus
GAGCTAATTTAGGATTTATTTTCTTTAAACAAGTCTGCCGTGGACAGTGCGGTGCCGGGACATTCCGACGGCCTGGACGGACGCAGCGCCACAGAATTCCACCTTGATTCCCGCCCAGCTCCAGATCTCAAGTTCTGTCTCAAGTTCTCAAGTTCTTCTGGATGGAGGTACTGAGAGGCAGAGACAGACTCTCAGACATTAGAGTCAGCCTGCTGTAGCTGGATAAATAAATCTCACTTAGTTATCCAAACTTACAATGCCATGCTCACCCATGTAACGTGTGTCAGCGACTCGGCTATTTATTTACTGACGTTTGCCTCTGTTTCTTAGAGGGCAGTACATTGAGCTGACATTCTAAACATGACTGGCAGTTTTGGAGTTCAAAAGGCGTCCACCTCTGAGGAGAAATGGCGCTTCCCTCTCGGCCCCTGAGCAGGCCCGATACTTCCTGTGGTGCCGGAGTCCTGCGTCCCATCGGACCTCTCCGTTTGACCGGTGGTTCCCACGCGGGCCGAGGCCCTGGGCCGTCAGCATCAGCTCCTGTCATCTGAGGCTAATAGAGCCGGAGAGGCCGCATGAGAGACCATCACGCACACACACACACACACACACACACCACACACACACACACGACCACAGGATTCCTCCCAAACCCCAGCACACACATACACACAACCACAACTTACATCCATCCCTACACACACACTCACACAGAAGTCCCCCAACACACATTACCGATGCCCCTACAAACACACACACACACACACACACACACACACACACACACACATGCACACCACCATACCTACACACACACCCCCCCCCCCCCTCCCATCCACCCAAACACACACAAGAACCCCGCCGCCCATCCATCTTCCCCCTGTCGCCCCCTCTCCAAGCCCCCCCCCCCCCCATCCTCCATCCTCTTCCTCCCTCCTGCCTCCCCTCCCCGGCTTCCTGTCCGTGCCCTTTGAAGGTCCGGGGGAAGACGGATTACCTGTCCGAGCCGCGTGTTTGATGTCGGCTCCAGGGGCCGGAGTGTTGGTTGACATGGCGAAGAGCACAGGGGGCTTTAAGATGTCGATTTAAGTGTGTGTGTGTGTGTGTGTGTGTGTGGGAGGGGGGGTTCCAGACGCCTAACAGGCCTACTGTCTACGTCTCCTGTTTTTTTGATGTTCGATCAGGTGCCCGGCTGAGGGCCAAAGTAGGGGCCAGATGTCAGCCGGAGCTTGAGCACACCATGGTGGACTGAGACGCTGTCACAGTGTACAGGAGTGTCCACAGTCAGAGAGAGTGCAAAGCCGGCTGTTCTATCTGTCAGGCTGCGAGGGAGTTCTGAGCTTCACCCAGGTTCCTGCACTTCACCGCATCGTCCTGCCAAAGTCCCTCTGGGTTCTGATTCACTCTGCTTTGGAACTTTTCTCTCTTCGCTTTTCTCTTTCCCTCTCTTTTTTTTCGCTCTCTCTTCATTTCTCTTCTTTCTCTCTCCCCCTCTCTCCCCCTCTATCCCTGCCTGTCTCTCTCTCTCAGTCCTGTGCATGCGCTTCTTCCAGAGCTGACAGCCGTCTAATTAAGACATACAGTACGTTTGTTCCCCAGTCGCTCTGAAGCCCTGGAGGAAGAGGCTCCCTCAGCAGACGTCTGCTGGAGAGAAGTGGGCGCAGGAGCTGGAGCAGGAACAGGGACACACGGAGGATAAAGCATACGGGGGAACACGGAGGGGAGAGAGAGAGAGAGAGAGAGAGAGAGAGAGAGAGAGGACATTTGTTTTGCAGCCCTGGGCAGATGGGGAGGGAGGAGAATGAGAGCAGCGGAGGGCGGAAGGAGAGGAGTGGAGAGAAGAGGAGAATGAGAAGAATCAAGGAGAGGTAAGGAAGAGAAGTGAAGAGGTTAGAGTGAGCAGAGATGAGCAGAGAGGAGGAGAGAAGAGGAGAGGAGGGGAGAGGAGAGAAGAGGAGGGGAGATGAGAGGAAAGGAGAGGAGGGGAGATGAGAGGAAGGAAGAGGAGAGGAGAGGAGGGGAGAGCAGATTTAGTGGGTTGCAGAGGAAGGAGAGAGATCGATAAAGTATGTCTTAATCTAGTATCATCCTGCCAAGGCTTCTGTTCTCCTGATGTCTCAGTGGGATTTCCTCTGGTCAGTTCTGATGCCTATATCTCTGTCTGCCTATCTGATGGTCTATATGTCTGACTAACGGTCTGTCTGTCTGTCTGTCTGACAGTGTGTCTACGTCTCCGTCTGTCTGAGAATATCTCTCGTTCTCTCCTGCTCTGTGTGTCAGTCATCCCTATTTGGCATCCACCCTGTAATCCCCTCTCTTTTTCTCGCATCTCTCTCTCTCTCTCTCTCTCTCTCTCTCTCTCTCTCTCTCTCTCTCTCTCTCTGTCTGACAGCTCTTTGAAGTGAGGGGTGTGGGGTGAACGGGTGCACTGTTGGAGCCGGTGTGAGTGCTGATGAGCTCCCAAACAGCAGCAGACTGCTGGCCGGAGCAGAGCCAGAGG
>NC_084995.1:8614671-8619671 GCF_963854185.1 Sardina pilchardus
GGCCAAGCGGAACATGACTTCCAGAGGCGAGGCGAGGCAAGCGAACGAGCGCACGAGCGCACGAGCGCGGCGGTATCCTCAGCGCCATCAGAGCGAGATCGGGGAACGAGACGAGACGGGGGGAAGCTCATCGGAGACGAGCAGACCGGAGCGCAGGGTTAGGGTCACGCGCCAGCTTTTTGAAGTGAAAAACATTCTGGGTCAGTTGACCTCTGTGTGTGTGTGTGTGTGTGCGTGTGTGGTAAAGGAGCCGTTTCTTATCACTGTGAAGTGATGGCTGACCAGCTGGTCGGATGCGCCCCCAAATCCCGCGGGCTGAGGACAGGGGAGTTCTGCCCTGTTGTGTTGCGGCCTGCCCAGCACGTGCCCTGTTGCCCAGCGAGGGGTAGAGGTGTTGACCAACACCGAGGTCACGCTTTCAGCACCCAGGGAGCTCAGGATGGCTCAAAGGCCTGGTGCCACACAGCCTGTTCACACTCCGCACGCACAGACACATGCTAGTGATTTCTACCTCGCTTGCTAGCACAGATGCGTCATGTTTGTGTCCAGCGATAGCCTGTAGCTTCCACAACACGTGGTCCATTTTGAATAAATAGCACTTGAGGTTCAAAGTGAAGCAAAAGTAACCACGTGTGTTGATAGCAGAGGCAATAGCAGTGTGAATAGGCACTGTTTTAAGCTCTTCACTTTTTCCATTACATGAATAGACGGAGGATGTTGCCAGGCCCTGAAGTGGCTCCTTAAGGTGCAGAGAGGCACATAATCTCACTCCAAGTTCAAGTTGGGCAAAGTAATAAAACACCTCATTTAAAAACAGCCAGGCACCACATTTTTAAAGAATCTCTTAAATAAAATAAAACCTTTTTGAATAAGGCATTGAAACATTTTTTATGCGGAATTCACTTACATTTTGTCTCACTGGTCACATAATAAATACCTACAGCCTTTCCCGAGTCGCTGTTTGCAATTGTGATCTGCTGCTTTGCCAGTCCGTAGCTCTGCTCTGTTGAGGTCGCCTAATGCTAGTCAGACCTGCTGAGCTATGCTAGCAATGTAACTCTGTCTGTGTCTACCCTGTCTGCACTCGCTCTGTTTGGTCTGAAATCCTAGCTGAGGGCCCAAAGCATCACCAGCTGGCGTGCGATTGGCACCAGTGGCACCTGCAGCTGGCCTGGCGGGCCCCGCTGGAAAGCCTGGCACTGTCTGGGTGAGGCCACTGGGTATTCGTATGGCAGCGATCGCTTGGCATGGGCACTGCAGCGGCCAAAAAACCCTTCACGGTTCAGTCAAGGTCGCGCCTGGCAAACGAGGCGGCGGAAAAACATCAGGCGCGCGTCTCCATGGAGAGAACGGGGCGGGGGCGGTTCCAGCCGGCCGTGTTCGTGGCAGGCCGCCGTGACATCACAGCCCAGAACTCACAAGAGGAGGAGGAGAGGTCAGTCCTGGCTGACCCCCCAGCGCCTGATCAGGTGTAATCGAGAAACAGACACATGTTGTGAGGGAGAAAGACTGAGAGACAGAGAGAGAGAGAAAGAGAGAGGGAGGGAGAGAGAGAGGAGTAGAGAAAGACAACTGCATTTGTGTGAGGAAATGACAGGAAGAGATAGAAGAGAGAAATAGAGGAGAGAAAAGAGAGAGAGAGAGAGAGAGAGATTGAAAAGAGAGAGGCTGAAGTAAACAGAGAGAGGGAGGGAGATAAACACACAGAGAATGGGAGAGAGAGAGAGAGAGAGAGAGAGAGAGAGAGAGAGAGAAAGCGGTAGAGAGAGCTGTGAGTCTTGCCATGTGATAAAAGTGAGCGGCCACTTCCAGATGACACCCCAGAGAGTTGTAAGAGCCGGCGTTCCTGCCTTGTTGGCCACGTTCCTTCCAGCCCAGCCGTTGCAAGAAGAACACTCACTCACTCACTCACTCTTTCTCTCGTTAACTCTTTCTCTCTCTCTCTCTCTCTCACCCCTTCACTCTCATTCCCTTGTTCACTGCGCTCTCTCACTGCCTCTCTCGTTAACTCACTTAGCCTCTCTCTCACTCACTCACTTTCTTGCTCCTTCACTCGTTCTCTCGTTCCCTCTCTCCCTCCCTCCCTCCCTCCCTCCCTCCATCATGTGCTTTATAGAGCGGTGGCCTGCGCTCTGTTGCGGCGGCCCGTGTTTTGGTATTTGTTTTTACTGACTGAGAGCTGAGGTCGGTGTGCATTCCCCCGCTTTTACGGAGTATAGGACCCGCTCCGCTCCGCCCGGCCCTGCTCCCACTGCGCCTGTATGCTTAATTGTGTAAGAAACCGAAGAGTGTGAAGAAAGCTGCCAAAGCCCCTAAAACACCTTAACTAGGTCATAAAAGCCAACGAAAGGCCACAGTAAAATATTTACTTTCAAAGGCTTTCTTCTTTCTTTCTCTCTCTCTCTCTCTCTTTCTCTCTCTCTCTCTCGCATTTGCAGTAGGGAATTAGCTTTTTTGCCTCTGAAAGAAATGTGTTTAAGCCATTAACATGGCAATGTGAAACCTTTCCTCGGTCTCTGATTTTGGCCCCGTCGTAAGATTAGTATGCTCGGCCGCTGAAAACAGTGTGAGCTACACTGGTGAGCAGTATATAAAGGGCCATCAAAACTTCTTCCTGCGTAGAATCCAGAGTTTGCGAAAAGAAAAAGGGGTTTGGGTGGGAGGGGAGGGGAGGGGCGGAACATTCTAGAGACGCCTTGTGCGTGTGTTTTCCAGGAGCGGAGCCACATGGGGAACAGATTTGTTTGAATATAGTCCTCATGCGACGGTGATGCCCTGTCTGTGAGGCCGGTCTCAGACTACCACATGATACGAGTTAAACGAGGAGGGCCGGGAGGGGGCAAGAAGAAGACGACACAAGGGCAAATTGCTTTTAGTGGCCGGCCCTGTGTAGCCCAATACTAGGCCATATTTCTGGCCCCTGCGAACCGCTCCGCAGTGGAGCCCGACTGAGCTGGAAGATGAAACAGTAATGTCTTCATTGCGCCGCGGCTTTGAACCCATCTGCTTCGCGTTCTGACGACAGATCCCCCCGCCCCGAAAGAAGAAAGCCACAATTTTCAGTCAGGCGCTTGGTTGGGATTGTGGTAATTAAATACTTAAGCTTTATGGGCCTCTCCTCTCGTGCTCGGGACTTCCACAGAGGCAGCGGAGAGCGGGGAGCCGGCCTGCCTGCAGGTTGGGACAGATTAAGTGAGAATGGGAGTTCAAAATGAGTTCGGGATGGGAGGGCAGAGCCACTGGCCTCATCTCCTCCCAACGCTCCGGCCTCTCATCAAACACAAGGAATACAAGGAGAAGCACAGTGGCCACTGCCTTTGCCCCACAGCCAAACCAAACTCAGTGAAACACAGACACACACACACACACACACACACACACACATATATACACACATATATATGTACACAAATGTCCCGTAAAACTGTGTCCACAGCTGCAGAGCTACAGTGGACCGGTCAGCCTGCGGGCTGAGAGAAAGCGATGGCTATTTATTTAAAAACTCAATCTGTATTAAGTGGTTGCGTAGCGGCTAGTGTGGCCGCACTGTGCTGTAGTGTTGTCTTGGAGGCCGGCCCAGTGGGAGCCAGGCAGGAGCTGCTCTGCTCTGCTCTGTGTGTGTACATATGGGGAGCGACAGATCAGGATGTGTGGCTTTGCTGTCATTTCCTACAAGGCCAAGGCTGCCATTAGGGTGCCTGGAGGCCAGCGCCTTTATTTTGCCAAGCAAACACAGTGACCAGACCTCAGCCCTGAATCAGTCGGATCCCACAAACTGTTGACTCAGGCCGAATTCCTGTCTGATTTGTTGAGCAGTCTGACGAGCCTCGCAATTCCTGATTAGGTGATGTAACGATCAACCTTGCAGCGCGGGTCCGATCGGTCTTGGAGTGTAAGCAGTGGAGTGTACTGTGTGAGCGCAGCCACCACATCCCATTGGCATGTTCACTGTGACTTACCAAAGTTTATGTGACTCAAAAATAACATACAATGTTTGCTCAGTTTTGAAGAGGGAAAGAGGGAAATAAGAGGCAGAAAGAGAGGAGAGGAGAGGAGAAGAGGGGAGAGGAGAGAGGATAGGAGTGGAGGGGAAGAGGGAGGGAGTCGAGAGGAGAATAAGAGAGGAATAAAGAGGAGAGGGAAAGGAGAAGATGGGGAAGGAGAGGAAGAGAGAGAATACAGGAGAGACATAGAGGAGAGGAGAGAAGGAAAGAGGGGAGGTGCTGAAAAGGAGAGAAAAGAGACTGGAGGTGTTGAGCCAAAGCTCAGAAAGATGTGTGAGAAAACAGCACATAGCAGAACGAGTGAGGCAAGTGAGAGGTAAGGAAAAGAAACAGCAATAAAAAAGAAGACAGGCAGGTGATGAGGTGTAGAAGGGTGTGAATGAAGGAAAAAAGAGTCACTGGAGACAAGAGAGAGAGAGAGAGAGAGGGAGAAGGGGGAACTGCAGTGAAAGGAGAAGAATAGAAAGAGAGAGGGATGAAGGGAGATGGCGAGAGAAGACAGAACCGGAGAAACTGAGCGTGTGTGTGTGTTTTTCCAGTTGAGCACATGCAGGCGCTGTGTGTGTTGCTCTCCGTGGGCCTCTGACCATCTCGCTGAGCACGCTCAGTCACGCACGGACACCGCACAGCTCATCACATCACGCCCCGCGTCCCCGCGGACAGGAAATGGAACAAATTCCACTCACTCCACTTCTCCTCCTCCACTTTTCCTCCTCCACTCACTCCACTTCTCCTCCTCCACTTCTCCTCCTCCACTTCTCAACTTCTCCTACTCCACTTCTCCTCCTCCACTCACTCCACTTCTCCTACTCCACTTCTCCTCCTCCACTTCTCCTCCTTCAATTCTCCTCCTCCACTTCTCCTACTCCACCTCTCCTCTTCTCTTCTCCAGTCATTTGCTCTCTCCTGCTCTTGCTCTCTATGCGACTGCCTTCACAGGCTTTTTTGGATGCATGTTTCAGCTCCAGGCACTCAAACTCAAAACTCAATAGTTTC
>NC_084995.1:8629671-8652171 GCF_963854185.1 Sardina pilchardus
GCATGCGTGTGTTTGGTTTAATGGCTCACAGGGATAATGTATATTCATAAACATTGAGGGCATGCTGCGTTCTGTTCAATGTATGTACACTATATTTCCCTTTAATATGTGTCAGGACAGCTAGTGTATACATACCAGATGAGCGGCAGAGAGAAAGGCCTATTCAGTTTGTCCATTAAGTGTCTTTTATGTGTCTCAACACATACAGTATCATGAGCCAAATAAACAGTAAACGTCACTGACAGCAGAAGGGGGGGGGGGGGGGGGGGGGGTTGTGGGGGGGGGTTGTGTGGCTCCCCATACTGGAGATGAGACAGAAGATGTAGAGACAAATAAACTGTCTCAACACCATGAGGGGATTTTTTGTTTTTTGTTTTTTTTTGTCACAAATGTAACTTTGGAACTAAAATGAGTTTATATGGATTGATCTATGGTTGGAATGGGTGTAATGTGTAATGAGTAATGAGTCATTGGGGAATACAGGCAAACACACACACATACACACACATACAGGCAGACACACACATACACACACACACACACACACACACACACACACACACACACACACACACACACACACACACACACACACACACAGCCATCTAATCAAATGATGGCGGTCACGGCTCCTTCCTCACCCTCTCCCTCTGCTCTGCACTGCTGTCTGAAGTACCACTCAACTAGAGCAAACATGTGTTTGCAGCGCACACAACTCACACAGCTGCAAACACATGTCAGCGAGAGAGAGAGAGAGAGAGAGAGAGAGAGAGAGAGAGAGAGAGAGAGACAATTAGAGAGAAGGGGAGACTGGATGTATATACAGTACTATATACATACTGTATATGAGAGAACATTACAAAAGGACAGTGAAAGAGAGGGGGGAGTGAAATAGAGGGGATCAGGACGGAGATGGAGAGAGTGTGAGTGTGTGTGGGGATCAGCAAGAAAGAGAGGGTGAGAGAGTGAATGAAGAACAGAGGGAGGGAGGGAGAGATGAAGGAGAGAGAAATGAAAGAATGCATGATGCTGGATTGGCAGCAGATGAAATGTGTGTGTATGTGTTTTTAAGTGGAGGACGACAAAAAAAGGGGGGAAGCCCAGAGCTGTTGACAGATGTGTTGGTGACCAAGAAACACACACATTTCCTGCTCTTTGTTCTGATTTATATCTCTGACACATCAAAATGAGGGGGAGGCGCCTTGGCATCGTTATTAATTTATTTTTCTCCTGCTCTCTCCGTCGCCCCTCGGCCCCTCCTCCCTCCCCCCGTCAATCTCTCCGTCGGTCAGATTAAAAACCGCAAGCTGTGCCTTTGATTTGCAGGTTCTGGACTCTCTGAGGATAAGTCAAATCCTGGAGGAAACCAGAGGGGGATGTCTGTAATGCCGACATGTACACACACACGCACACACACACACACACACACACACACACACACACACACACCGCAGCCCCAGCGGAATGCCTAAAATGTGCTGCAGATTGGTCTCCCTCTGGATCCAGGCATATCCCAGAGGCCTCGGCTGGGGGGTGGTTTGCGACCGGTTGCTTGGGTTGGCCGTGTGTGTGTGTGTATGCATGTCCGTGTGTGTGTGTGTGAGTGAGTGTGTGTACCACACTCTGAGGAGAAGCACTCTCGTCCAGCCCATTGTGGAGAGCTCAGGCAGCACCACCAGAGCCAGAAGCAGCGGGGGTGCAGGGCAGGCAGCAGCGCGTGAAGGCCTGGCCCAGAGCTGGCCCACACCAGGGCCACAGGCAGGGGCCCGCTGGGTAACCACAGAGCTCTTAGCATCCGTCATCACACTGCAGCCTAAATATACAGACATTTATAGAAATACATTCGACGTAAAACTATCAGGGTTTTTTTTTTTTTTTTTAAAGTACAATCTATATTTAAATATAAACTTGAGTAACATGGAACGAGTGCCATTCTTCTTTTTCCTCTTTCTCCCATTTCCCTTGTTTATTCAGATCTCAGATGGAAATCCTCACCTGAAGGTCTTCTAGAAGTATCCGCCAGGCAAACATAGACCTGGACAGAGTGTGAGGAGGAAAAGCAAATAGTGCCTTTCCAACCAATACAGTGCTCCCCTTCAGATGGGCACAGTGCACGACTGTATCTTTTGTCCTGTTATTCTTAAAATGACCCCTGAAGTGTGTGTGTGTGTGTGTGTGTGTGTGTGTGTGTGTGTGTGTGTGTGTGTGTGTGTGTGTGTGTGTGTGTGTGTGTGTGTGTGTGTGAGTGGTGTGTGTATGTAAGTTCTACCTCTGGGCGGTTTGTCCAGCTGCAGTGCACTGGGCAAAGCTCACCCACTTCCATTTGGCCAGGGCTGGACTGTGGTGGCCAACTGAGAGGGAGAAGGGTGCAGAAGAGGAGGGAATGGGGGGGGGAAGAGAAATCAGAGAGAAAGAGAGAGAGTGAGAATCAGAGAGGGGAGAGAGAGTGTGAGAGAGGGACTAAAGAAAGAGGAGAAGAAAAGAGGATGAGTGGAGTGTGTGTGTGTGTGTGCGTGTGTGTGTGTGTGTGTGTGTGTGTGTGTGGGTGATGATGGCCTGCTGTCAGGGGCAGAATTCCTCCCCCAGCGTGTGATTGCTCTCCTTGAGAGCGCACCATGACGGCCCCCATATTTCATCACTCACCAGGGGACAGAGCCTTCCTCTCACAACGCACCAGACCAGACCAGACCAGACACACACCTCTCGGGAGTACACACACAGGATACACTCACACAACACTCTCTCACACACACACACACACACACACACACACACACACACACACACACACACACACACACACACACCTTTTGTGATTCCAAAACAGCGTTAAGGTAATGTGTTTGGTGGGCTCTGACACGGACTCATACCACACATACTCACATAGCTGTTTCAGAGACAAAACCCTCTCCCTCATCGTCCTTCTATCTTTCACTGCGGAGGACGCCAGAGCCATTAGGCCTGTGAAATGGAAACTTCCATTCCTCTCTCCCATCTCTAAAAGGTTGCTATTCAAACTAGCAGTCGGCATTGATGGAGGGAATCTATCCAGGACATTCCTGAGATTTTGTTGTAATGGGATTTCATTGAAAAGACAGCATGTGTGATACCGAAAGAGTGCCCCCTGTGGCCAAACAGTAGGGTGACACTCACAGGTTGTGTCTGTTCTCTGGATTTTATGCTACACACACACACACACACACACACACACTACTTTTCTCTCTCCCTCTACTCCTTTTCTCCCTCCCTCCCTTCATTCTCTAGCCCTTTCTCCTCTCTCTCTCTCTCTCTCTCTCTCTCCCTCCCTCCCTCTCTCTCTCTCCCCTCTCCGTTCATAGGAGTCAATACCTCTCATGCTCATAACTTGGTCGAGACGCTTTAGTGACTCGGGGTGGTTTTGGGGCGCGCTCGTTCCCAGCGAGGCGTTTGATGTGTGCAGGTTGCGCCGTGTCACGGGTTACCTGATACAGCTGCTCGTCTCGCGTCCCCTGCCGAGAAGCCGACAAATAGCTGAGCTGCACTCACCGCTGAGAAACAGAATACACACGACTTGAAGGTGAATAAAAACAGAACGAGAAACAAAACAGAAGATAAAAAGGGGAAAAAAGGAGAAAGTGACATGTCCCAGCCTTTCAAGGCAGTTAAAACACACAGTAGGACACCCAGTGTGTGTGTGTGTGTATGTGTGTGTGTAAGTGTGTGCACGGGTACAAGCTCAAACAATGTCAAAGCAAAGTCCTTGCCTCTGTCATACAACTTTTGCACATTGTGCAAACATGCCATACAGTTCCCAAACACAGTGCAAAACAAACCTACCCCCATCCCACCTCCAAAATGGCTCCTCTATCTGGGGGGAAATGACATTGTTGTGTCCTTTGGGTTTCACAGAACTCCAAAACAAAGACGCAGATCAGTGGATGAGAGTGGGGAAGAGAAAGAGAGAGAGAGAGCGCGAGCTGAGAGACAAACAAACCCACAGGCCGACAGAAGGGAACAACAACAGCAACAACAGCAGCAGCAGCAGCAGCAGCGCTGGAGACAGCCATCTAAGCGACGACGCTCCTATTTAAAAAGCCGCCTTCCTGGCCACAAACATGACAGTGGCAGCAGCAGTGGCGGCATCCACCCAAACTCTGTGAAATGTCCTTTAAGCGTTTCCTCATGGTGTCCCTCCACCCCCCTCCATCCCCAGCTGCTGCTGTGCCATCCCCCACCCCCACCCCCACCCCCACCCCCACCCAGCACAGCACAGCCCAGCGCAGCGCAGCGCAGGCCTATTGCGTTACAGCATGTCATTATGCTGACTTTATTCCTGCTGCATTAAGACGGATTTGGAGGTATACTTACACACCAGATACTCTCCTGATGCTGCCCCAGAGACAGGGGGGAAGGGGAGAGAGAAGGAGAGAGAGAGACAGAGAGAAAGGAAAGAAAGGAGAGAGATATAGTAACCAATGCACTGAGAAAATGAAAGAAAGAGAGAGAGGGGGATGGAGGAAAGGTATAAAATGAAAGCTGAACAACAGACAGAGGGAGGGAGGGAGGAAGGGAACGAGAGCCAACCTCTTGCCAATGGCTCCCTACTGGGGTAGTCCCTTTGAAAATGGAGCGAAGCAGCCCGGGACGTAAATCATTATAGAGACCGGCACAGTCTGTGGGACGCTCACCCCACACCTGATTATGGAGCTATGATATATTACTACACCATGACAAGACCAGGAGAGAGGTGTGTGTGTGTGTGTGTGTGTGTGTGTGTGTGTGTGTGTGTGTGTGTGTGTGTGTGTGTGTGTGTGGGTGGGTGGGTGCGTGCGTGGGTGCGTGCGTGCGTGCGTGCGTGCGTGTGTGTGCGTGCATGCGTGTGCGTGCCTGCGTGCATGAAAAGAAAGAAAAGAGTTCAACACTAACACGGTTGTCAGCAATGTGAAGTTATTTCCATTAAACTGTAATAAAAACAACTTAACGACCCACAGTGACTAGTGGTTGAAGACTATCACCATAATGGCTGACAGCGACTAATGACATGCTTTAACCTCAAAGCTCACATATTATTTAGAGTAGATCTGGTCCATCAAACATGGAGGCAGCCCTAGCTGAATATATGAGATGCTGGCAGCAATCATGGAGGGGGAGGCCAATTAAAAAGTGTTTGCACTGGAGGCGAATACAGACAGTGCAGTAATATAGTGCCTGAAGGAAGCTGAGTAAAGTCTTCACATACAGTACAAAAAAAAAACGCTCTTCCTCCGATGACAAAGAGCATAAGCTGAGGGGAGCTAATACAAGGAAATATTAAAACTGATGTCACCCGCAGATGAATCAATGAGTGAAATAACAGGTGCTGAGAGAGGGAGAGGGAGTGAGGGAGGGAAAGAGAGAGAGGGAGGGAGGGAAAGAGAGAGAGGGAGAGAGAGAGATGTCAAAGATTCCCTCTCAGGCACTTCATAATGGCAAAATATGCCCTCAACTCCAAGGAGGAACATTGCTGTCAGTGCAGTTGCCGCTGTCTGTTTTGAAACAAGGCAACGCTCTGTCAAAACATAGGAATGTGAAAAAGGGAGACAAAAGGAGTGAGTGGGAGTGTGTGGGAGTGTGTGTGTGTGAGTGTGTACCGTGTGGTCTGTGTGTGTGTATGGGAAGGGGAAGCAGACCTAAAGAGACTTTTCCTCTGCGTTTGGCAGCAGTGTGCAGACTGCTGGTGGGCTGTAGGAGTCTCCCCGCGCCGCACTGCAGTAGAGGGAACTCTGGGAGATCTTCACAGCTCCTCGTCCTTCGCCTCTGCTAAGGGCTACACAACGCCTTACAGAGAGAGAGAGAGAGAGAGAGAGAGAGAAAAGAGAGAAGCGAAAAACTCAGGAGGGATAGTGTCGTGAATAATTAACAGGAAAGTGTGAAATTAAAAATGGAAAGTTGCAGAGGAGGAGAGCAGAAACATTCTTGTGAACATTAAACTTCTCTCCACTCCTCTCCTCCTAGCCTTCTCCTCCCTGTCTCTGTCTGTCTGCACAGGCTGCATTGATCAGAAGCAATACAACGCAAAAGTAGAGACTGTACGGTTGAGTGTGTGTGTGTGTGTGTGTGTGTGTGTGTGTGTGCACATGCAAAGCCAGAGTGGGAGGCTGCAGAGTAAGCAGGTCAGCGTGTGAACTTGGCAGGTGAGGACAGTGTGTGCATGCGCTCTGTCACATCTGTCTTAATCGTGTTGCTCACACACACACACACACACACACACACACACACACACACACACACACACACACACACACATCCCAGGCTGTCAGCACCTGAGCACGGGGGCAGCGAGTACAAGCACCCTTCTTACCGCGCGCTAATTAAGAGTTCAGAGGCCAACTGGATGAAAAACACGCTGGAGCGCCCAGTTTTTACCCTGGGTAAATACAGCCAGCCTGTCACAACATCTCCTCCCTGGCATTTCAAACAGCCTCCACTTCCCTCTCTCTCTCTCTCTCTCTCTCTCGCTCAACCCCACCCCCACCACCCCAGCAGAAACAACCAGCCCTTACAATGATGACTTTGTCCCCCCACCTTTTTCTCTCTGTGTGTGTCTGTGTGTGTGTGTGTGTGTGTGTGTGTGTGTGTGTGTGTGCGCTGCTAGACACAGTTATTGCAGCAGAGTACAATATAGCGTCATAACGCCCAAGATTGGCATTTATAGACTGCAGGGGTGGTGGTGCGGTACTCTCCACCTCTCTCTCTCTCTCTCTCTCTCTCTCTCTCTCTCTCTCTCTCTCTCTCTCTCTCTCTCCTTCTGTCTCTTTCTCTCTCTTTCTCGCTCCTGCCGCCTTTTATTAGAAATCTGTGAGGAGGGGAATATGGAGCAGACGATGATATGGTAATGATTATTTCTGTTCCCTTCAGTCAGGCTGTCTGTGATGGAGAGCAGCCCTTGGAAAAGAGGAGACAGAGAGACAGAGGGAGGGAGAGAGGGAGAGAGGGAGCGTTAGTGCCTTATCAAGAGAGAGAGAGAGAGAGAGAGAGAGAAGGGGAGAGGAGGAGAGAGGAACGGAGGAAGAGAACGAGGGAGAAGGAGGAGTGTGTCTCCACGTGCATTAGCGCCTTGTCTGGAGCGGAGCTCCGTGATTGATTGACGCGTCTCCTCTCGCCATCCGGCCTGGTTGGGACTCTTTCATTTGTCGCCTGAGTGTTCCACCAGAGTTAGCGAAGCACTAGGCCCTGCTCCATTCCACCACCCCACCCAAAACGCACACGCACACACACATACACACACACACATACAGTATACGCACGCACACACGCTACATACACACTTAGCTCCCTCCCATATTTGACGACCGGAAACAAAGAATTACATTTTGGGTGACGACCAAGTGGGTTATATTGGGTTATAAAACCCAAATGAGATGTGGCTTTTAAAGTTTGCTTAGAATGCTGACTTGTTATTTCAGGCGCGGGGCCAGGAATGCGAGGCGGCGAGCGATCCAAGCGAGGCAGCAGAGCCTCCGCTCCACCGCCGCCCAGCGCTCCCGCCCGCCAAAACCGCGCTCCACGTCTCCTAATCGCCAAATCGTATTAGGAAGAAAAACCAGAGACGGCCTTTCTGGCTTTAATTAGCCCTTGTTTTGAATGTTTATGATTCTTTTAAACGACTCTCGGTGGACTCCGGTCCCACCACCCCCTCCTGTTCTTCCTTTTTTTTTGGTTAATCATGGGAAAAATCGTGTATGAAGGAAAAAAGGCTCCTGCTGATGGCTCTGCCACTCCACCACGCTGCTCTGCGATTCTCATCTCCGACGGACGTTTTTACTCTTTGGCAGTGGACATCCCCGAGAACAACGCTCGACAAAGCCCACCCCCCCCCCACCCCCACCCCCCATCCAGCGATATGATCGGCAGTATCTCGTTAAAACGCATTAGTGGAAATCCATATGTGGGAACGTAGGCCGTATCATTGTTTCGCATGGAGTCTGGAGAGCCGGATCATGCTGAGCGCCCCACTGCTCTGGACGCTGTACTCACAGAGAGAGAGAGAGAGAGAGAGAGAGAGAGAGCAAGAGAGAGGTTCCACTGCCCAGCACAGCCTCGTCTAATCCAGCTCACAGCACACTTCAATACAGTCTGTGTATTACTCACGCTCTTATATTATATCATTTCAATGCCTTTGATTAGCCTAATGAGCTGGTCATCAGGTAGCCTACATAACACAGGGCCAGAGAGAAACACTGTCTGGATACCATCAGGAGTGGGACTGAGAGTGCATGTGGGGGTGTGTGAGTGAGGAGGAGTGCTGGATGCGATTAGATGTTGCCGAGTTTTCTTTCAGCCCCCCTGTGTAGGAGTGCGCCTGTTAGGCTACAGTACACTATGCTTTATGGTCTCATGTGTTGTGCTGCTCTGTGTTGTGTTGTGTAGGCTATGCTATGCAATGCTAATTTGAGCTGTGCTGTGTGGTGTTGACCTGTGCTGTGCTGTCCCGTGCCGTGCTGTTTGCAGTGTTGTGCTGTGCTGTGTTGCGCTGCGTTGTGTTGTTTGCAGTGCTGTGTTGTGTTGTGTTGTGTTGTGTTGTTTGCAGTGTTGTGCTGTGCAGTGCTGTGCTGTGCTGTGCTGTGCTGTGCTTTGCTGTGCTGTGCTGTGCTGTGCTGTGCTGTGTTGTGTGTTGTGTTGTGTTGTGTTGTGTTGTGTTGTGTTGTGTTGTGTGTTGTGTGTTGTGTGTTGTGCTGTGCGGTGCTGTGTTGTGTTGTGTTGTGCTGTGTTGTGTTGTGTGTTGTGTGTTGTGCTGTGCGGTGCTGTGTTGTGTTGTGTTGTGCAGTGTTGTTTGCAGTGCTGTGTTGCGCGGTGCCTGGCGCAGCAGGGGTGTGTGTGCCGGGCTGCGTGGCGCTGAGTGCGGAGGAGAGCGAGCGGCGGTCGCCCACGCCAAGCAAGCAGCACTCAGGCCGCGCCCGCGCCTCTCCTCCCACTGAAGTTCAAAAGTTTCCCGTTAACTTTGATCTTCCGCTTTGTTTTTCATTCGCTCTTTTCTTCTCCCCTTTGCCATCTACTCTCTCCCTTCTCTTTTTCTCTCTCGCTTTCTCTCTCTCTCTCTCTCTCTCTCACACACACACACACGCACGCCCGCAGAGATGAAAAAAAAAACTACTGTTTATTTTTGTCTCGTTTCCCTAGTTGATACTTATGTCCTCAAGCTGCACAACACAGCATCGTAATTGTGTTGTGTGGAGGTGACACAGGCTTGTGGGAGGACCACAGCCAAACACCTGCACACCTGCTATCCCATCTCAATGATAAAAGCACCATCGTTTTTTCACGCTACAATAACAGTCAAACACACACACACACACACACACACACACAGAGAGAGAGAGTATGTAACAGGTGAGTCCAGTCATCAAACAAATGGCTCACAAAATAAAGAGATGAAAGTGAAGCGTTCCATTTGGGTCTCTGCACCTCGTGCAACATCTAACCCATAACATTAGCACATGAAAGAACGCAAAGCAGGCTCTTGTTTTTTTCCCCCGCAGAAAATTAGTCATGTTAATGGAAGATATGTTTTTGACATTGTGTTTATGACCAACAAAGCTGTGCACCTGACTGACCACAGGCTTGGCTACACAAACTCATTCATTACAATGTGTGTCCAACACAGAGATAAATAGAGAGAGAGAGAGAGGTAAATAGAGAAAGAGAGAGAACAATAGATAAACAGAACAAATTCAATTTAGAAGGAGAGAGAATAATGGGGAGAAAACAAAACAGAAAACAGACGGCTGCTCTGCAGTTGCATGTGTGTGTGACTGAGTAGGTGTGTCTGTCTATGTTGGTGAGTGTGTGTGTGTGTGTGTGTGTGTGTGTGTGCGGGCGGGCTGCCTCAGAAACATTCCACATGGTGACTTGGTATAGTCTGTGCTAAATGTCCTGTGTAGGGGTCTGACCACAGCCCAGCACATGCAGCTTTGATCTGGGGTCGCCTGGGCGACCAAAGCAACTGTAGCATGGCAACCGGCTCTCCCCACAATTAGCCAGAGATTGGCTTTATCAATATTTACATCCATCTTATCCGTTCATAAATAAAACACACAAACGAGAGGGGCGGAGAGAGAGAGAAAAGAGGCAAGGAAAGTAAATGTTAAGGGGATCCACATCAAAGACACAGGGCTTTGTCCTCTCCTGGCCTCTCACCCTTCCTCCTCCTCTCTCCCTCTGTCTCGCTTTCTCTCCCTCATCATCTCTATACCTCCCTTTCTTTCGCTCCATCGCTCTCTCCATCTTTTCTTGTCTTTCTCTCCCTGTGCCCCCCTCCCTCTCCCTCAGCTATTGGGTTACAGCAGGGGGGGATTGGGTCGGGCGGAGCAAATGAAGCTCTTTGCTCTCTGACCTCCTCCCTCCCCACCTTCTCACATCTGCCACTCCGAGGAGAGGCTGGGCGCACTGCAGCTCCTGAGGCAGCCACACAGGCCTGAACGACAGAGGGGAGAGAGACATACTGTATAGTACTGTACACAGAGGAAGAGAAGGAGAGACAAAAGCAATAGACAGAAAGAAAGAAAGAAAGAAAGAAAGAAAGAAAGAAACATACAGATAGATGCTTTGGAAATATTAGTATGCCGAATCCTCTCGTCAAAACACTGAAGTTGATATTGAAAACTGAGGGGACAAAGAGGAAAACTGCAAGACACAGAACAAAAACAGAGACCAGGGTGTGTTCAACCTTCCCTTGGGCAATTCAAACCAAGGTTGCCGTTACTGGTTATTTCCACATTGGATAGGGTGACCAGAAATACATTGTAACATTGGCTGCAAAGATTAACTGACACACACACACACACACACACACACACACACACACACACACACACACACACACACACACACACACACACACACATTGTTGAAATCTGATGCAGGAGTTAATGATTGGGCTAATAAGACTGTCATAGCGGTGAGTGTAAACCAGGACAATTTAGTGTCCCAACAGGTGTCATAGCGGTGAGTGTAAACCAGGACAATTTAGTGTCCCAACAGGCTTTTGTCGAGACTTTTCAGGAAAATGTCAAAATTCTCTTTTAACTTTAGCTAACATGCTAGTTTTGCTACAGACTGCAAACACACTCTAACCAGAAACTCTTGGGACACTTCCAGCATTAGCCCAATAGCTCACTGTGCTCTGAGTCATACAGTACATTTTTGTTTGTTTGATTTTTTTTTCATAAAGTCCACCGCTTCTTCCTTGGTTCTTGATAAAGGAAACAACAGATCTTCAAGTATAACTATGTACCCTAGGCTTTTTTTCTGCATGAAAACACACCAAATAAGTTGTGGAGACAGTATATTTTTCGATGATCAAGCACTACAGAACTTGCACCGGTATACGCTATAGCCCAAAATCGCAAACAGTGGATTAGCTAAGGGCCATGAGCCAAATGCTTTCGAAATAGCATTTTTAAACCAGTAATATTGTTCAGAACAGCTGCGTTTTTCAACAAAAATAAGGTGAGCCATTTAGCCGTCCAGCTCAATTGACCCCCATTTATTTTGCACTCACCTGCGATTACACCAGTGGAACTCCGGTGGAACTGCAACCAAATTCAGTGCAATGGGGCTTAATATGAACAGGCTATGAACAGGCTTCTGGTCTTATCCAGTTTCAGACTGCCCCTTGGTGTTTCCGTGACGATAATTGTCCCTTTAGCCCTCAGTGACCCTGAGCCGAACCAGACAGAGATGAGCAGCCCACAGTGACGTCCGGACCATCTGCCGTTGGTCAGCGACCAGACCTGGACACACACACACACACACACACACACACACACACTGGAGAGGGACCTGGCCAGAGCTGCTGGACATCATGAGCTCTTCTACACAAGTCTGGTGCCTGTCTTCCTGCCTACCCATTTGCCCGCCTGCCATGGCAATAACAAATCCATGTTGGCAAGGAAACGGCAGTGTGGTTTTTTTTCTTCACTTTTTGATGGTCTATAAGTTTGGAATGTGATGGGTGAGCGCTTAGTTTAATTTGAATCCACTATTATGGACTTTTCCTTTGCTCTCTTCCCATGTTTTTCATGGATCTCTTTCTCAGTCTGCGTGGCAAGGATGAATCAGTATAAATACACATTGAATATGCTGCATTACGTTTCAACAGGCTAATGGTAGGGAGCACTGTTCAGCTGTAGCCTCTTAATTATGAAGAGAGTGAAAAAATACACTTTAACAGGTGCAAAGATCATCCTTGAATAATTCCCTCAGAATCCGGCATGAGCCGAACTTCATTAATTATATGAAAGGGGCCAAACCTCCAAAATCACCCGAAATTAAAACTTAATGCTGGTCCTCGCATGTGAAATCCAATCCATGTGGGCTGGGTGGAGGGGGCCGAGGGGGTCAGATGGTTCACCTGATCCCGTGGAACACATGCGAGCCCATGATAATATCTCAGCTCTGCTCTCTCTTTGTGCTCAGCTCAGGCCAAATTACCGTGCCAAACAGGATCCAGGCAACAGCAAGGTACTACGCACAGAAACAGATTGGGAAAAGGTAAATACTTCAGTCTGTATGGCGTGTGTGTGTGTGTGTGTGTGTGGGTTGACTGGTGATGGTTTATACAAATACTAAAATGTTCACGTCATTCAACATCTAGCAAGTTGGCATTTGAACTTTCAGTGCCAGCTTATTGTAAAAGGATTCGTGTTTCTTTCTCTTGCACCTGCAACCAAACTGCCCTGTAGGGACATCTGAATCCAACCTAAACTGAAGTCATAAACAGGGTCAAGAAGAACATTAAATCTCACAGAGTGGAAGATTACCCCAACGTACTTTCGACTTTCAGCTCTGACAAAGACATGTTTATATGATGCTTCCTCAGAGCTGATGTTTACCAGATGGCGGCTTCTAGCAAATCATAAGAATGTCCCATTGATTGAGGGGTCTGTAGGCCAATCAGCATTGGCATATAAGCTAATAGACCACTGCAGTTTTCCTACAGGAAAGCTGCCATCTTTGCCCATATAAGGAGATCCAGTATCTTGCGATTCTTCCTATGGCAAAATAATAATGATCACACCTTTTCATACAGACTTGTGTCATTTTTGTCCTTAATGAAAGTATCTGAAGACTTAACAGCTGAGGATTGTTTCATTTTTCAAGTAGTTGAAAATGACCAACATTATGATTCAACATAACTTATCATATTAAAGTTGTGTTTGGAAGAGGAAAAGAAACTAAAGCATTTGTGGTGAAGACGTGAGCTGTGTTCTTGTGAGGAGACCAGGCCGTGAGCTCTAGACATAGCTAGGCAGGGGATTGTGCTCCCAGCTCTCTCTCTCCCCTCTCCACATAATACACAATCAGGGCCCAAAGAGGCTCTCTCCTCCGCAATCACTTCTGACTCAAGGGGCTTGATGCTGCTCCGCTCCCTCTCTCTCCTTCCCAAACCCACTCCATCTCTTCTGTCTTTCACTGATGCGCTCTCAGTCTCGACTGGCTTTATCTCCCTTTCTCACTCACTCTATGCTTGTGTGAGGCAGTTTGAAAATGATTTAATAAAGGTGTGTTAAGCGTTCCTCACTTTCCGTCTCTCTCTATCTACATCCCTCTCTGTCACTCACTCCCTTTCTCTCTCTCTCATGCATTCACTCATCTCTCTCATACTTACCTTCCTTTACTTCTCCTCCATCCCCTTCTCTTGCTCTCCTTCTCTCTCTCTCTCTCTTCCTCTGTGAGAGCAGCAGGTAGTGTAGATTGAGTGCCGGCCCTTCCATCTGGCCTGTCCAAGAGATGATCATGTGACCCCAGCGGGCCTGTGATTACGCCACCGTCGCCATCAGCAGACACCAGCGACACACCAGCCCGTTGCCCAGCAACCCACTCCGTGCTCCGAGGTCAAACGGACACATGTACTGTTTTTCACTTTGTCTTCTCACTGGGGCCAGTAGGAGAGACAGCATACAGGTCGCGTCTGGCACGCTTTCAGTGACTGTAAATGCGTCATAACATGTCATAACAAATTATCCGACCACACCAAAAACAAAGAAGGGTCCGTATCGACTGTGTTTATACGTGCAAAGCACATCCAAAACAGAAACCCTTCCATTAGATTTTTTTTTTGCCGGAGACATTTTTAGAATAACCTCCCGTAACCTCCTTTTTTATGATGAGGTTTCCTCAAACAACCATTTCATGGAGATGGCTGCGAGGAATCCCTGGAATGTATTGGACCTAATTGCGGGTTTAAAGTAATATGTGGTGCATGCCCTGTGCGTCGCGAAGATGAAAGAGCACGACTACCCAGCAAACAGAGCAGATCTTTTGTTGAGATTTTCTTTCTTTTTTTTTTTTTTTGCATGTGTTTGTTTTATTTCTGCGTGGAAGGGAGCCGGATAAGGTTTCTGTACAGGTTTGGACTAAAACAATATTTTGGAGCAGCCTGTTCCTGGGAGAATCAATATTTTCGAACGGGACGTCCTACTGAAAGCTGCCAAGGGGTGAACGGAGTCTAATGTGATTAGAGAGAACAGTCGCATTGAGTTAAAGGCCTGCTCTCTCCTCCACTCTGGCTCTCACAGGGCCGCAGAGAAAACCTGACAGGACAAATTGAAAACAGAGTCAGGCAGTTAGTCATAGCTGTACGGTTGCTCTCTTTCTTTCTCTGCTTTTTTCCCCTTTGCTTCTTCTCCTCACCCTCTTTTCTTTCTTTCTTCCTCTCTTTCTTTCTTTCTTCTCTCTCTCTCTCTCTCTCTACTCCTGTCTGGTGTTCTCTTGATGCCCAAGGACAGGGCATGTTTGTTGATTCATCCATAAGAGAGGCTGTATGAACTAAAATGACCTCACCTTGACTATCTGATTGACCCGCAGAAAGAAAGTCACTTGGAGCACAAAGTTAAGAGTGTTACTCTGCGCTGAGGACAGGGGGGAGGTAGGAGCCTGGTGTGCTGCTGCAAGCCCACAATACACTGCACCAGTGAATCTCATCACATGAAAGTGAGGGACTACAGGTTTAGCAAATGTAGTAGGCAGAAAACAGGTATGTGTTCAGGTATGTGTTTGTGTGCTCATGTGTGTGTGTGTGTGTGTGTGTGCGCTCATGTGTATGTTCGTGCATGTGTGTGCGAATCGACTTTAGGTTTTAACGCCTGCCTTCCATATATCATAATCATTGGTGGCCGTTATGGTGTTGCGGAGGGAAGAGGGTCAGAGCTGTGCTGTGGCTGTATCACATAACAGCCAAGTCTCGAGTCTTTCAGCAGTCGCCATAAGACGAATGGCACAGGAACCGAAAGGCAGATGACAATTAAACAACACAGTTCCTGATGCATTTACAGAAGTTGCACCTGCATATGAGAAGTACACTTCTCTGGTGACATGTGCAAAGAGAAAAAAAAAAGGAGAGTCATCATTAACATCGAAGTCCTGTGGAGGCGGTGGTGACAGCAGGGCTCTGGTCATTTATTAGGGGTTTCCAGCATCCTGTTTTGGGGTGCACACATCAGCACACATCCTGCCATGCTAATCGGATCAGATCAGATGAACGCTGTGGCCCGCGTGTGCCCCGATAGCCCCTGGCGACCCCCACAACCCACCTCTGCACCGCAGGAGGCCTGGGGACCACTGATGGAGATCTCGCCCGTAATGAATGTCTGCTGGCCTCCACCTGGGCCTGGGAGCGCAATCTCTGGGCAGATCGGCGCAACCGCACAAAATCATAAACCTATAAGATTACCACCACCATCATCGTCATCTTCATCATGCTCAGTATCTTCGTCTTCATCATCTTCATCTACAGCTCTGTCTGTGCTATTGCTTTCCATGTCAATCATGCCAAAAATTCAGAAATATATGAATTTTTGATATATGATATTAATTCATTGCTGTGCAATAATGTATCCTGCACTGAAGAGGTAGCTCTATGGTTTACTACATTTCCTGTGGAATCACTATAAATTGGCAATTTCACTGCATGCTTTACTTTAGTAATCATATGCATGTGAAAAACCTCCTTGTATCCTTGTAATACCCCTGATTGAATCATCCTATAGTTAGGCCAATTACCTAAAAAAACTTGATATACCAAAATCATTACACGTAAATGCACTATAACGCAGACAAATCCTACAGTTCATCTTTAGACAGTTCTCATATTCAGCAATTGGGATTTGTCCTTTTATGATCCTTAATGTATGCCGATATATCAGAAGAGTAATTGCCGAGCAGGGCTTCCAGGAAGTCCATTAGAATGCAGTGAAATGGCTAATCTCTACGGCTAAGCCATTCTGCACGCCTCGGTAGAGAGCAGCCGCATATTCACTTCATGATGATCTATCAAATCAGTTTCATTAATCAGCCATCGCTTATTGTATTGTTAGGAGGGGGAGTTTAGTGAGCAACATTTGAAGTACTGCAAAGGCGGTAGTGGGTGCATATAGGCCTCAGGCACGCATGTCACCGACCTAACAGTACACGCAAGTGTCGTAGTGACACTCTAGGGTAAGTGTTTGTGGATAGTCTGTATGTGTGTTTGTGTGTGTATGTCTGTGTCTGTTTACTGTATGTGCAAAGTTATATGTGTGTATGTAAGTCTTCATGTTTGTTTTATGCTTGTTTGTTTCTCTGTGTGATTGTGTGCATGTGTGTGTGTGTGTGCGTGAGAGAGAGAGAGAAAGAGAGAGAGAGAGAGAGAGAGAGAGCAGGGACCGGAGCCCATCTATCAGGTGGTGTGAGAGGCTCTGTGGGAGCGAGGCTAATTAATGATGGTTGTCTAAGGGCTGAGTTAGAGCCCCACTCCGGCCCAGACTACACACAGCCAAGGGGCTCAACTCAGGGCCTCACACAGGGGCTGGCTAGCTGGCTGGCTGGTTGGTTGGCTTGTTTGTTTGTTTGTTGTCGTCTTTCTTTCTTTCTTTCTTTCCTTCTTTCCTTCCTTCTTTCTTTCTGCTGTTACAGGATGAAGGTCACAGCAGGCGGTGGCTGTCTTGCTCTCTCAGACTTTTTTTCTTTTTATCTTTTTCTTCATCTTTCAGCTGTTGGTGTCAGTATCTCTGCCAGAGGGGAAGAGCTGAAGGCATCGTGGCTATTTTCTTCTGTCTCTCTTGTCCTCCGCTCTCCTTCTATCCCTTTTTGTTTTCACTCTCTCCCTTTCTCGCCTTTCCCTGCTTCTATCTCTCTATCACTCGTTCTTTTCTCTCCCTTCCTTTTGTCCTTCTCTCCTCCTGTTTCTCTGTATCACTCTCTCTTCATTTATTTATTCATGTCGTTCACACTCTTTGAGTTGTTCTCCGACTCCTTGAGTTGACTGAGACAGCACGATCACTGCACACACGGTCTTTGCTCTACTTTCCCTCCAACTTACTGACAACATCAGCCTTTTTACACAGAAATGGTGCCTGACAGGGATAGGATTTTGGTTGTTGATGATGGTAACCCGATACAGTTATGCCGTTATATTGTGGCGTAGTTGTGGAGTGGGGCTACATTGTCCTTTTTATGGCGTCCTTGATCCACATAATGGTTCAATAAGAAGGTTTAAAAGTGAAGAAATCTCTCTCTGTGCTTCTGTTCTTTTCGTTTCAGTCTACAGGCTAAGCATACTCCCTTCATCTGTCTTTCTCATTCCCCCCCGGTCTGTCTGTCTCCCTCTGCGTTGCTAACTCTGATTATATCCTGATTTCTCCTGTTCAACTGTTTTTCATCGCAGCCCTCACCCCCCCACCCCCGCGTCTTTCAGGAGGCAGGAGGCCCTTATCTCTTCATTTGCTTCGTCACCCCTCTCAATCTGTCCCCTCTTATCTCATCCATCTGTGGCCCCATCACTCTCTACCCCCTCTCTCTCTCTCTGTCATTCTCCCAATCCCCCATCACTTTCTCTCTCTCCCTCTCTCTCTCTCTCTCTCTCTCTCTCTCTCTCTCTCTCTCTCTCTCTCCCAATCCCCCATCACTTTCTCTCTCTCCCTCTCTCTCTCTGTCTTTCTCTCTCTCCGTCATTCTCCCAATCCCCCATCACTTTCTCTCTCTCTCTCTCTGTTATACCACAGTAGCTGAAGCGCATGTGGTTGTGCTTGACTTATGAAGTGGTTCTGGTCTATGGAACCCCTTAAAGCGGACTGTATTTACGGGCTGTGTATTGACTGTGGCACTTACAACACAGTGTCCGATAAGAGCGTTTCAGAGGTTCCATATGTCGCCCTCATTTCTTGATCCGTTACGGATGCAGCCTCACTTTTGTGTGTGCGTGTGTTTTTGTGTGTGTGTGTTTTTGTATGCGCGCATGTGTGTCTGTGGTTGTGTGTGGTGTAACCCAGCAGCATGACAACAGAGAGGCAAACATATGAGTGCGTCTGTCAAGGACAATTTTGTCTCGGTTCCTTTGCTGCAGCCCCCCCACACACCCAAACCCACGCCAGCCCCTTTGATTCCCAGCAAGAGGGAGCACCAAGGGGGCAGTGACATTCAACAGGGGATGTGTGCATGTGGAATATGTGTGTGTGTATGTGTGTGTGTGAGACTTTGTGTGTATTCATGTGTGTATAATAATGTGTGTGTGTGTGTGTGTGTGTGTGTGTATGTCAGTATTATTTTTGTTTATAATGAATGTGTGTGTGTGTGTGTGTGTGTGTGTGTGTGTGTGTGTCACCCATGAATACCCGGGAGTGTGGCGAAGGCGCGTTGAGTGGAAAATTACAGGCCAGGAGACGAGAAAATGACAGAGCAATGATCTCTCTCAGGAGAAGAGGAGAGGGATGAGAATAGAGGAGAGGGGAGAAATAGAGAGGCAAGCGGAGGAGAGGAGGAGAGAGGGATGAGACTGAGTAGAGGAGAGGGGAGAAATAGAGAGGTAAGAGAGGCAAGCGGAGGAGAGGAGGAGAGAGGGATGAGAGTAGAGGAGAGGGGAGAAATAGAGAGGTAAGAGAGGCAAGTGGAGGAGAGGAGGAGAGAGGGATGAGGATAGAGGAGAGAGGAGAAATAGAGAGGTGAGAGAGGCAAGCGGAGGAGAGGAGGAGAGAGGGATGAGAGTAGAGGAGAGGGGAGAAATAGAGAGGTAAGAGAGGCAAGCGGAGGAGAGGAGGAGAGGGATGAGAGTAGAGGAGAGGGGAGAAATAGAGAGGTGAGAGAGGCAAGCGGAGGAGAGAGGGATGAGAGTAGAGGAGAGGGGAGAAATAGAGAGGTAAGAGAGGCAAGCGGAGGAGAGAGGGATGAGGATAGAGGAGAGAGGAGAAATAGAGAGGTGAGAGAGGCAAGCGGAGGAGAGGAGGAGAGAGGGATGAGAGTAGAGGAGAGGGGAGAAATAGAGAGGTGATAGAGGCAAGCGGAAGAGAGGAGGAGAACTGAGAAGAGGAGACGAGGAGAAGAGATGCTTGTGCCTCCACCAATCGCAGATGGGACTCAGACACCATGGTTTGAGCTGTGATTGCAGGCACATATGCATGCACACACACACACACACACACACACACACACACACACACACACACTCAAACTCATACACTCACAAACACACACACACAAAGACTTGGCTAGAGGGTAAGAATGGAGCAAAAATAATCACCAAACTAGAGGAATACAAAACACTTATCATCTGACACTAAACCTTCATGACAAATTAGTCATAAATCCTAAATCACATACGCACTAGAACAGTCGGGTCACATTTCAGGGCAACCATTCCTCTCTCTAACTTTACAAACAGTCTTCAAGAATAAGCTTCCCTTATCTAAATCAAATCTGTCACGAGACTTTTTTCCATCGATTGTACAAACTTTGTGAGAAGTCGGATCTTATTCAAAGGCAACTTCTAGCCCTGGGTAAGATCAAACAGTAAAGTCATAATAAATACCAAGAGAAGTGCATATGAGGAAGCAGATGCTGTGGGTTTGGCCAGTGGGAGTGTGTTTATGTAAAGATAATGGAGAACCCAGATACGGCTACAGATTCCACATCAGGACGGGTTCAGACCCAGAGCTGTTGTCTGCTAAAATATGGGACTGTTTGTCCATCCGAAGCCCACATCATTACAAGCTGACTATGTGTTTTTGTTGCTTTTACAACCTTACGGAAATCACAGCAACTGGCATGTCACTGGCTGTGTGCTCTTGTGAATTGCTTAAAATACTCTGGGACTGTGTGCCTGGCCATGAATCCTTTCGAGTCAGCAGTTGTAAGCCATCAGTCGAACATTTTTTGTAAACATTCCACACATCCACATTTCAGATGAGACAATTAAATGCTCCGCATGTTTGTGAGGTGATGACCCTGTAACGGTCTAATTTATGAGAGCTTCTCTCCCATCGGTAGCCTCACCATCGTCTGACTGGAACACCGTGGACTGTCCAACCCTGACATATTTGGCATGCCCTGCTGCCTGAGCTTAGCTACTGGCAACCACCACGGCACGGGGAGGGCAGTGAAGAGCGAGCAAAATACCCAGCAGTGATTTACCTGCCCTTCAACACAGACTTACCGCTGTCTACAGCTGTCTACACCAGTTAATCCCATTTCTGCTTCCCGCCGATGGCATTGGGCACAAGTAGAGGGCACGTCTCACAGGCTAAATGAGGTGGATAAAAGAGAGGGAGAGAGAAAGAGAGGGATGAAGGGAGGGAGAGAGGGAAGGATAAAGGGAGTGAATGAGAGAGAGAGAGAGGGAGAGAGGGAGAGAGAGAGAGAGCTGGCCTGTCATTTGAGGTGGAGGTTAAATGAGCCGGAGGCAGATTGTTGCGGCGGGCAGCTCCCAGCCACGGGAGAAATGAATGATGTCATTAAGGGGCGCTCGAGTGTTTCAACACGGAGGAGCCCGAAAAAATCCCCACATGCACCGAACACACACAGACGCAGAAATCCCCAACTGACTGCTGCGCCGGGGCTCAACACACCCCGCCGGCCACAGGCACACAGCACACAGCCCACACACATACAGGACACACACACACACACACACACACACACACACACACACACACACACACAAACACACACACACACGGATACAGATACAGGGACAAACAAAAACAAAAATTATACACTTGCAGACATTCATACAGAAATAAACACATATACTCTCTCTCTCTCTCTCTGTCTCTCTGAATGCGAGAGAGAAAGAAAGAGAGCCGGGTTAGCAGTGATGTTTGGCTCACACACACACACACACTTGTGTATTGTTGTCCTGTGGCCCATTATCTTCTGCAGCACAGGCTTCTCTCCTACTTCAGATCCACTTAATTCCCTGACAGGTGCGCCATCCAGACTTCAGTTCTCTCTGTGTGTGTGTGTGTGTGTGTGTGTGTGTGTGTGTGTGTGTGTGTGTGTGTGCCATATACCATCGCTCTGCTAGTGAATAGTGATGTTGGTGACAGCACTACATGGTCAGGTGTGATTTATCGTGAACTGTCACTACACTGCCCTAGCTCACCCAGGTACAAGCTCCCCATTTCTTTCAGCTGTCATTGTCTCTGCAACACACTTGATGCAGCAGTGTTGCCTAAGAATAGAACATAAAGTACCGAAAGAAAACATTGAAACATAAAATGATACAGAATCATAACATGTGAATCACAGAATCCTATCACCACCAAATTCACACAATACCCCCCACCCTAGAAGTACACAAAAAAACATGAATCATTTTGCTAACATATTCCATTTTAATATGTTATACTGTGTACGACTAACTTAAAACTTCTACAAACTGTATTGCACTGAATCTTACTATGCTGTTCCTCTAAGTTCTCCAAATGGAAATCTTGGCTCTTTAGAGCATGTTACATAGAGTGGTGTGTTTGTGTGAGTGTGTACTGTAGACTTTGTATGGGAGGGATTTTTTTTTATGTTTTGAAGGTTTTATTGGTTCAAGTATGCGAGAGAGTCACTGGCTTAAAGTCACACGATGTAGGAATTCCCCTCTGCCTCAGTCTTGTCCATACTGGGTGGGTGCCCATTAAGTGCTTAGGGTGGAAAAGCACTGTATAGAGGACTGCCTCCTACAGCCACAACAACCAGCTCAGTGCAACAGCACAACACGCATTAGCGGTGCCAGTGATCCTGCTCTCCCTTATTGTATGTCAATGAGGCATCACAATGTCTGAAGCCATTCTTTTCAGGTAAAAGAACTACATGGTGTTGTTTTAATAAAGGAGTGATAAACCTCTCTCTCTGCTTCCCTCTCTTTCCGCTCTGTCGATCCCCTCGCTCTCCCTTCACAGCTATGTGCTTGTCAGTCTGATAATCCTCTCTTTCTGTCTTTCTCTCTCTTTCTCTCTTTCTCTCTCTCCCTCTCTCCTGCACTGGGCCTGATGGCTTCATTGCCTTTTCTCTGCCTTTTCCAAAAGCCCCCTGGAGGCCAATAAGTCATCAGGCATTCGGCCCTCGCTCTGCTCCACAGCATCTGCAGCAAGCCGTGTGTGTGTCTGTGTGTAGGTGTGTGTGCATGTGTGTGTATGCCTGTGTGTAGGTGTGTGTGCACTGTGTGTGCGTGTGGGCAGGAAAATAGGTAATTAACAGCCCTACGCATCATTAAAGACAACCTGGCAAATTTCACTCTCT
>NC_084995.1:8657171-8667171 GCF_963854185.1 Sardina pilchardus
TCTCTCTCTCTCTCTCTCTCTCTCTCTCTCTCAATCCCCCTTCTCCCCTCTCTCTCCATTTCTGTGCTTTGCATCTGAAAAGCCTCATTCCAAAGCTCCCATTACCAAACCCTTACTCAAATGCCCCCTCTCTCTTTTCCTCTTCTCTCTCTCTCTCTCTCCTCCTCCTCCTCTCTCCACTCTCTCTCTCTCCCTCTCTCTCTCCTCCCCTCTCCACTCTCCTCTCCTCGACCCCTCTTTTCAGACCCCGCTGCGGTGGCAGTGTAGAGTGAATGAGTATGAGCCGAAACACATCCTATTCTCCCCTTTCACTCTCTCTCTATCTCTTTCTCTCTCCCTCTCTCTCGATCTCTTTCTCTCTCTCTATCTCTTTCCCTCTCCCTCTCTCTTCCTCTTGCTTTTAAAAGCAGGCTGGCTGTGGAGGCAATGAGTGGGGAGAGCCTTTGAAGAGAGGTGACACATTGCAAATGGCCCCAGACCCACACAGGCACAGACAGAGACACACACACACACACACACACACACACACACACACACACACACACAGCAGCTTGACGGATCGTCATTATGGTTGTGTCACGCTAATGAAGATCAAGGCAGGATCACAGTAATGATGGGAGCATGGACACACACATAAAATGTAGAGAGGCATTGCATATGCACACACACACACACAGAGAGAGAGAGAGAGAGAGAGAGAGAGAGAGAGAGAGAATCAAATGTGCCCTTACATACTGTACACACTCACACACATTCACACACACAAACACCCACACACACTCTGACATAACAAGTAAGGACAAAGTGGTTAGCTCCCACCCTCATTAAATGCATCTCAAATTGTTTCAATAGCTTCCAATGCCAGGATATCAGTCTACTGTCTTTAAAATGTTGAATGTGGCTTCAGTCCACATTCTCATTCTAACCCTTTTTTAACATGTGCGAAATATCTTGGCATGTGCAAAAATATCTTTGCTCTCGCTCCAAATCAAAGCATTTCATTTGTCGCTCACAATTTGCCGTAACATTTTGTGTATCCAGCTGTCAGGCTCGGAGGTTTTCCATATTTCCATGCGTGCTCACGATCCCAGCTCCTTGTTTCCTAAGACCTGGCAGAGGAGAAGCTCGTTTGGCAGTGTGGGGTCCCAGGAACAGCACCCATAGCTAGAGAGCACTTTAGAAAGGCCTGATTAGCGCTCTCTCCTTTCTACCTCTCACATACACCAATCACCCAGCTATTTGGACACATCTGACACTCAGCGCAAAGTGTGCTCACTATTACTTTCACACAATGTGAATGTGTGTGTGTGTGTGTGTGTGTGTGTGTGTGTGTGTGTGTGTGTGTGTGTGTGTGTGTGTGTGTGTGTGTGTGTGTGTGTGTGTGTGTGTGTGTGTGTGTGTGTGTGTGTGTGTGTGTTTTCAACTGGAAAGATGTTGCTTTTTTATTACAGTCTCTGAAAAATGGAGATTTTTCAAGAACATGGTAAAAAAAAAAAGACTGTGGTAGAGAGGCACATGAGAAAGAAAGAACGTATGCTAGAAAGAGAGCAGAGAGAAAGAGAGGATGAGAGAGAAACAGAGAGCAAATGGAGACAGAAACGGGAAGATGGAGGGAGTCTCGGCGTGGAGCATTCCACAGTCCGTTCTGATTTCTGAGCCTGTAAATAATGCATATCTGTGCGCCGCCACATCACCACGGCGATGGCTCAGGAGCCGCTCGGGGGAGCGCACCACTGAAAAGGGAGATTTATTTTCCAGCAGGAAAACACACACACACACACACACACACACACACACACACACACACACACACACACACACGCACACACACACACACACACACACACACGGGAACAGGCCTGGCTCCAGAACTGGAGGCCCGGGTGCGAGGAAGCCAGAAACCCAGAGATAAGATCTGTAGCAGTGGGAGAGAGGGACTACACACACACACACACACACACTCTCTCTCACACATACATACACACACACACACACACATCTTTTCTCATACACACACATACTCAGAGGACCCCACCCCCTCAAGACACATGCAAAGACACACAAAATGGTCGGAGGTCATTGCTCACTGTGTTTTCTAGAACCAAAGCCAGGTACAATCCTTAAACATGTCTGAGTGTTAGTGTGTGTGTGTGTGTGTGTGTGTGTGTGTGTGTGTGTGTGTGTGTGTGTGTGTGTGTGGTGTGTGTGTGTGTGTGTGTGTGTGTGTGTGTGTGTATGTGTGTGTGTGTGTGTGTGTGTGTGTGTGTGTGTGTGTGTGTGTGTGTGTGTGTGCTTGCGATTAAAGGGCTCTGGCCACTCTGTACTGACGCGCATTAAGCCCCTCTTTTCCACAAATGCACTTAGACGGAGTATTTCAATTCCCAGACTCTTTATTCAAATCAGCGTTTCCTTGAATACTTGAATGTATTTTACATATGAATTTCCAACCTCCTGCGGGCCAGCAAAGTAACACAAAACAGATGACGAATGTAAAAGCGCAATAGGAGGGGAACAGCAAAGAAATGTGTGTTGTTTTATGTGGCATGTCTGTGGGTGTGTGTGAAACAGAGACATAAGGAGAGACGGAGAGAAAAGAATAGACAGAGTGAGAGAAAGGGAGAGAGAGAGAGAGAGAGAGAAAGAGAGAACATGAGAGGAAAGGGAATGCAGTGCCTCCAGAGGCTGCAAGAAACAACACCTTAGGTGGTGTGTGTGAAGGCGTAACGTGAAGGATTGGCTGGCCTGCACAGCAGCGCTGGGAGTGGGAGCCAGAAGAGGGCCATGTTCCTGACTGCTCTCTCTCTTCTTCTCCTCCTCTCCCTTCCCACCCCTCAGGCTTCTCTAGCACAAAGAGCAGTGCCATCAGCACCACTTCTCAGTTCAGTTCTCTGTGTTGCGCCTGTTTCATCTACTACACATACCTCCACCAACCCCACCGCCCCCCTCAACAACCCTTTTCACTGCTTGCCTCTTCACTGTCACCAACCCAAACCAACGGACCCCCCCTGCCCTCCCCTCCCCAACCCACGCCTCTTTACCTCCTAAACTCCCTTTCTCTCTATCTCTCTACCTACCTCTCTCACACCCTCTCTACATCTCTTCCTCGCTCTATCTTTTTTCTCTCTACCTCTGCCTTCTCTATAGCTATCTCTCTCCATCTCTCCATCTCTTTCTCGCAATCTCTCTCTCTCTGCCTCTCTCTCTCTCTCTCTCTCTCTCTCTCTCTCTAATGACGGGAGTCCTCCAGGCCTGTCGAGCGCCACAAAAGTCCCTCTTCATGAGCTTAATGTCCTCCCTCCCACCCGCCTCCCCCATTCAAACACACTTACACACACACACACACACACACACACACACCCCACCGAGCCCAACCAGCTCGCCAGACCGCCCCGACTGGGCCCACCACTCCACACTCCGTCTGAAGAGCGCAGAGCTCTACCCCGGTGAATAGGCCTGGAGAACAAACATTTCCTTACACCCCGGAGAAGAGAGGAGTGGAGTGGAGAGCCGAAGAGGGGAGTAAAGGAGACGAGAGAGGAGGTCTTTTCGGACATGAAAGCTCAACACTGTTGAGAATCTGCTGACCTGAGCAACCACTTCTTATGATATACTCCAGTTAGGGGAGAGAGGGAGGAGGAGGAGGGGGGGGGGGGGGTAGAGGGGCATAGAGAGGGAGAGAGGGAGGAGGGAGGAGGGGGGGTGATAGAGGGAGAGAGATGGGAGAGGAATGAAGAGGGAGAAGAGAGGAAATATCCTGCAAAGAGGCTCAGAGGCAGAGGCTTTGGGAGAACAGAAAAGTATACCCTCATCTATTTTTCATGGCCACACATATGAAATATTAAGTGTATGTATCTAACATATAATCAAACAAAACCACTGGGGATTGGCCCGCTTCCACTCTGGAGATCTTCCTCCTCAACGCAACCTCAGAGTAACACTAGAAAACACCCTCCAGACTCTCTAATGCTGATCAAATGGCGGAATCCACCCTCACCTCACCACCAGCACGGCTACGTCACCGCCGTCTCAGCTAGCCCAGCTCCGCTAACCCAGGCTCCATTGGTCCAGTCACCATTACCTCAGTCATAGTGGCACCAGACTGATCACCTGCAAAACAACATCATCTGTCCAGTCGCTCACAACTGGCAGTGTTCCGCTTGCCTGGTTTGAACCAGACATGAGAGGCTTTGCTCTATATAAGCTTGAGTCTACACTAGCCCCGTGTCCAGGCGTTAGGATGTGGCCAGTCAACATGAGGTACCGGCTACTGTGGTCATCACTCATTCATGTGGTATTTGCAGGTCATCACATTTTGGTGCTGACCAGTGAGTGAAACCATGTTGGTGTTGTTTTTCAACCGTTTTCTGGACTGCAGTAGCTACAGTACTATAGCGTGGGCCACTGAAATGAGAGGGGAGTTGGTCCCACTCACGTGATGCAGGTCTAGTCTGTCCATGCTGGTATATTCTAGCTCTCTCAAGTAAAACTCAAGTTTTTTGTGGCAGTCACCAGAGTGGTATTCCTGCCAATTGCCCTATCAATTTGTCTATCCCTCAGCCTATATCACTGACATAGCGTCTGTGTGGAAAAAACAGCATCTCACTCTCGTCCTCCAAATGGCAGCATTTAATGCGCTAATGGCCCTTTTTTGGGGGATAAAGAAAGAAAGGAAGGGGGGAAACTACTCCTCATTCAAATCCCTACCCCCATCCTATCTTCCGTGAGTGGCAAACATCCCATAATAAGTCGTTAGGGTGAAGCCCCCTCTTAGCTGGAGAGCCTTTATTTCCTTTTCCTTCTGCTGATGGCCAGGCCTCACACAGACCAGGAGGTGATTTTGCTTAGAACACGAGGGGTGGTTGGGGGGAGGGGGGGTAAAAGAGAGGGAAAGATAGACAGACATGTGTGTGTGTGTGTGTGTGTGTGTGTGTGTGTGTGTGTGTGTGTGTGCGTGCGTGCGTGCGTGCGTGCGTGCGTGCGTGCGTGCGTGCGTGCGTGCGTGCGTGCGTGCGTGCGTGCGTGTGTGTGTTAGTGTGTGGTGTGTGTGTGTGTGTGTGTGTGTGTGTGCATGAGAGAAAGAGGGAGAGGGGGTAGAGAGGGTGGGTAAAAGCGAGTCTGTGTGTCTGTGGTGTGAGTGGTGAGAGTATGTAATGTGTATAGTGATGTGTGTGCGTGTGTGTGTGTGTGTGTGTGTGTGTGTGAGAGAGAGAGAGCGGGTGAAAGATGTGAGTGTAAGAGCGAGTCTGTGCGAGTGTGTATATGTGGTGAGAGTGTGTATATGTGGTGTGTGTGGGTGGGTAGGTGGTGGTGGGGGCGGCTATTGGAGAGACAGAGATGATTAAAGAGCCTGGCAAGCAGCGCTGGGCTCAGTGTATTAATTGTCACTTTATTTGCCCAGTGCATTAAGTGCCAAAGCACTAAGAGCCCTGTTAAATCATCAGGTGGGCGGGGCCAAGTCAGATGGGTAGAGGGCGAAAGGAAAAGTGAAACAAGTGAAATTGTAGAAAAAAGGAAATAAGGATAGAGAGATAGAGAGACAGAGTGGTAGAGAGAAATAAGAACATATGGATAGAGAGAGAGTGTGTTTGAGAGAGAGAGAGAGAGAGAGAAATAAGGACATAAGGACATAAGGCTAGAGATGTACAGTATATAGAGAGAGTCTTTGAGAGACATAGGTAGTGAGTAAACAAGGGAGAAACAGAGAGGTTGGTTAGAAAGAGAGAAAGAGATGGAGAAGAAAAGGAACAGAGAGGGAGCAGAAATGCAGAGAGAGGTGGAGGTATAAGAATAACACATAGAGAAATAGGGAGAAAGAGTGAAGAGAGAGGCCTGTCCAGCAGATGGTCTTTGGTCTGTCTGACTCATTAGTTCACCTAATAGGGCTTTTCGCCAGCATTGTATCAGCTCAACTGAACTCAACTCTACTAGCTTTTTTTGGTTTTTGCATTAGCAAAAACTGGCACCTGGTACTATTTTTGGTATCACCTCCGTTGAGGTTGTGAGCTCAGCCGGTACCAAAAGGTGACGTTAATGACATTAGTTGTTTTCTTCAACATTGCTATGGCAATTGGCTAGCTAATGGGGGTACTTTGTTTCAGTAGAAAACAAACACCCGGTTCCAAAGTCGAGTAGAGATGAGTAGAGTCGAGTTGAGCTGATACCATGCAGTGGGAGAGGCCCAAAGCAGAGCTGATCTCCCCGCCTCTCCTCTCCTCTCCTCACCTGTTCTCTCCTCAGCCCTCACCTGTGCACCTGTGCTCCTCTGCCCCAGCTCACCTCTCTGCTCCTCTCCTCTAGTTCCCTTTTGCTCACGACTGCCCTCCTCTCCTTGCCTCCTACTGCACCTCCCCTCGTCTCCTCGCCTCCTACTGCACCTCCCCTCGCCTCCTACTGCGCCTCCTCTCCTCGCCCCTCCTGCTCAGCTCTCCCCAGCCTGTGCAGGCCTCCCTGCAGTCGATCCCTGTGAATCAGGACCAGATGAGAGCTCACTGCGCCAGCGCTGCCTCTGCCATCTCTCTCCTGCCAGTGGGCATTTTAATAGAGGATGGGTACGCGCCAGCTCAGGCATAAATGTCATATTGAACTGCGTTACTCATAAGATTGCTGTGTGTGTGTGTGTGTGTGTGTGTGTGTGTGTGTGCGACTGTGCGTGTATGTGTTTTTGCGGCTTTTGTACTTTAGTAGAGCTTTTTCAGTTGTTGTTGTTTGATGCTCTGCAGTGAAACATGCACAGTATAGAATTTATTAGAAAACGGTGAAGAAACAGCACTGGAAAGCAAGGGTGGAAAAATGCTCTCTTGGGCCTCTTCTCTCGGGAGTGTGTAATGACAGGGGTATCTCGAGAAAGGCCACCACCACTCCACCACACCCACACACACACCACCTCTGACCACCCACCTCACTGCTACTGGACATTTAGTGTCACCACATGGCTGCAACACAAACACACACACACACACACACACACATACACACACATACACACTGCCTTAAGCCCTCTCTCTCTCTCCTCTTCCCCCTCCCTACCCACCCCTCCCTGCCCCAGACAGCCTAATGCCCCCTAATAACGGGGCCGTTATTCTGGTAATTGGAAAAGGAAGTTGGCTGCTTACACGCGCAAAGGAAACTCAGTAGAGCCAGGACAGAGAGAGTCGTTACTGAGTGTGTGTGTGTGTGTGTGTGTGTGTGTGTGTGTGTGTGTGTGTGTGTGTGTGCATGTTTGTGTGTGTGTGCGTGTGTGTGTGTGTGTGTGTGTGTGTGTTTGTGCGTGTGTGTGTGTGTGTGTGTGGGTGTGTGCGTGGGTGTGTGTGTGCATGAGTGTGTGCATATTTGTGTGTGTGTGTGTGTGGTGGGAAGGGGGGGTTTGCACTTATTCATACGTCTTTCAGGAAGGGGGTCCCTTATGCCTGGCGATGCAGGGAGTGGGGGAGTTTATGCCCAGCTACAAAGCCATTCTTTAAGTATCTGGGGGTGGGGGGAGGCAGGGGGACTTGCGCACTGCCACACCACATTGTTTACCAAGCAGTTCCTTCCTTATTCCGTGTTTGATCCTGCCCTGACGTGGATTGCTGGAGATTATGGTACAAGGATTAGGTCTAACGCTCGCGTGCATGTGGGGGAACAATCCCAGCGCCAGGGCCACAGAGAGCGGTGGCCAAACACACTGGTCACATTTCAACGTTTCTCTGGCTCACCACAGCCTCTTCTGGATGTCAGAGTTTAATATCAAAATTGACACAGGCAGTGGAGTAGTCACTGCAAATCGCTTATTTACAACAGCTGGACTTTGCGGGAGGAAAAATACTTTTTTCCAAATCACTTGCCATAACTGTAATCTCCCAGGAGTCTAACGATAACATGGAAACCAAAATGAGTATTTTGCTCCTTAACTAAATTTTCTCCTTAATTACACCGCTGATGAGACACAGCATTGCTGACCCACGTCACCCACAAACTACCTCGTTCTCCCCCCTCAGTCTCTCGTTGCCTCTCAGCTCAACGTCTCCTTGATGAGTGTGTGGAGAGCCGGCCTGACTCAAATAAGTCTTCTCATGCGGAAACCGCACCAATCAGAGACGCTTGTCATCGATGAACGTCTAGAGAAGGGAAAAACAACAACCCAACTGATGGGCAAACACACTTGATGAAATCACGAGGCATATTATAACAGTGGATTCCACCATGTGCATTCTGTTCTCTGACTTGGAAGAAGAAGGAGAGAAGAGGAGAGGAGAGAAGAGGAGAGAAGAGAAGAGAAGAGAAGAGAAGAGAAGAGAAGAGAAGAGAAGAGAAGAGAAGAGAGAAGCGGAGAGAAGAGGAGAGGAGAGAAGAGAAGAGAAGAGAAGAGAAGAGAAGAGAAGAGAAGAGAAGAGAAGAGAAGAGAGAAGCGGAGAGAAGAGGAGAGGAGAGAAGAGAAGAGAAGAGAAGAGAAGAGAAGAGAAGAGAAGAGAAAACAGAAGCGGTGGAAAAAAGGAGCAGAGAGAGCAGAGAGAAGAAATGGCGGGAACAGCCATGTTTAGGGGAGTACAGAAGTATTTATTAGTGTAACATAAAATGATATTTGCTGTATTGCATGTACGTTGCATTGCTTTGGCAGCGCTGTTGCACAGTCATGCCAATAAATGTGTTTTGCGTTTGAGTTTGAGGAGAGCAGAGGAGGAGAGAAACCCAGGGGACAGCCAGAGCTCTCTGTCACGCGGGAGGCCTTGGTCACCCTACACAGTACGGGCGGGGGGGGGGGGGCATGACAGAGGACTGGGCAGTACCGCAGCACTGTTCCACTCCACACGCCGGCCATTACTGGACATCTGCCTGCCTGTCGGTTCACTGCTCCCCGGGCTAGAGGTTCGCCTCCTCCTTCTCTCTTCTTTACACACTCTCTCTCTCTCTCTCTCTCTCTCTTCCTCTTGTCTCTGTCCCTCGCTTTCTCTCCTCTCTCTAATCTCTTCATGGTCAGACCCCCTGTGTCTTTGCTCACTCCATCCCTCTCTTTCTCTCCCTCTCATCTCCATCCTCCTCTGCTCTCTCTATCCCCATGTCTTGACTGACCCCTTACTGGTCCCTTGGCTATGGAGTAATGGCTCTCTTTTCCCTTTGTTCCTCCTCCTCTGTGTTTCCCCTTCTCCCTCACAATTCCTCTCTTTCCCTCGCTTTCTCTCTCTTTTTCTGTCAGTTATTTATGTTCCCATTTGCCACATGTCGTTTCTCCCATCTCCGTCCTCTCTGTCTCTGTTTTTAGCTCTCTTTCTCTCGGTCTTGATCGCCTTTTCTTCTCTCTCCTTCTTTCTTCCATTTGTTCTTTATTGTCTTCCACTCTCTATCTCTCCTTTCTCTCTCTTTCTCTCACTCTCTCTCTTTCTCTCTCCTTCAGTCCCCCAATGCCTCCTGTTGGTGAGAGGCCCCTGGGCAGCCGCTCATGTCAGACACACTCTCCAATTAGCCGTCGCTCCAGGACCTCCAGCTGACCCCGCGATAATCCACAACATGTCACCACATAACCTCAAGGCCACCATAAAAACCACAACTCCCAGAAGCCCCCTCTCACCCTTGTATACATGCCTGCTGCATGTGTGGGTGAGTGGATGTCATGCATGTTGAGGGAATTACAGGTTAAGCTGTAAGTAAGAGCCAAATATTTCCACTCATTATGCCAGCGTGACTTTGGTTGCTTAAGGGCAATGTAAAGGCATCAAGTGCAAGGAAAATATTTCACTGGGTCTGGGTGCAGAACTTTCAGAAAGTACCTGTGCTGGAATTATTTCAGCATACTAATGCTACCTTTCATAATGTTTCCACATCATTAATATGCTTCAGAGGGAGCTCGCAGTGAATGGCTATATTCCTCTAAATCCTTGCAAAGCCTTGGTTATATAAAGAGTAGTCACACGAATCTTGCTCACACCCACACAAGAATAAGCTCTTTCTTTCTTTCTCTCTCTTCTCTCTCTCTCCCTCTCTGTATCCCACTTGTCTTTAAAAGTGAAGCTTGCCAAGAGGAAAT
>NC_084995.1:8672171-8677171 GCF_963854185.1 Sardina pilchardus
GGTCTCGTGTGCACATGCTGCAGCCTTCGGCCGTCACACATCTGCCGCCATCTGTGGAAGCTCAGGAGCGAGGGCGGGGGGGGCCGGGGGGGGGGGCCTCGGGGGCCGAGGAGACAGGGGATGGGAAAGATGCCATGCTCGCACTCCCAGCCAATAGAGGGAAAGTATAGGAGACGGCCCCTGTTCACATCAGGGGAGAGATGAGGAAATCCATATGGACTTGCAGTCAGTGAGTGTGTGTGTGAGTGTGTGTGTGTGTGGGGGGGGTACATGTTGACTAGGGACTTGAGTGTGTGTGGGGAGCAGTGGGTAAAATATGCCACTCCAAGAGAGCAAAAATAAACATGAAGTTCTTTGACGACAGACAGACGCACAGACTTGTCGCTATAGAGTCTAGTATAGTATAGACCCACGAAAACAGCCCTGGCCCCCCACCATACACACACACACACACATACGCACACACACACCCACACACACACACACTAACACTTAGTCACTCATGTACATGTTCATGCATACACCATACAGTAGAAATATGGATATTGTGATATAGCATGATGTGCTCCAGTATTGATATGTATGGACATACATCTCCTGCTGTGTCAATATGCCATCAAAAATGAATAAGAGAGGAAGAGACATCAGCAAAAGTCAATAGCTGTCAGATTTGGAAAGTAATTACTACATTTTACTATGAAGATCACTATGGGCTTGAATTTGAAGTATGTTCAAGCTGTGCAACCGTAAGGCTTAGTCTTCAGTGTTCTAGCTGTTAGAGTGGATTCTGTATTGGGTATGGTCATTCTATCATAGCGTGGCCTCTGGATCATGCTACGTATAGTGTGGTTCCAGGCAACACCCAGATACCCAGACCTCATTCAGTCAGTCGCTTACAGACATAAACACACACATAGATTGACACAAAATACACGCACACACACACACACACACACACACACACACACACACACACACACACACACACACACACACACACACACACACACATACAATACATAAACACACAAATACACTTACACACACAAACACACAGAGAGAGAGATACATGTGTACATGTAATTGAGCTTTGGCAATATTGTTCATGAAACTTTCATGCCAATAAAGCTTTATTGAATTGAATTGAATTGAGAGAGAGAGAGACACACACACAAACACACACACACACACACACACACTCACACACACCCACACACAAAACACAACATGCTCGTGGTCTTGTGATTGAACAGGATGTCATGGCTTGAGAGGCGTCCATACGTGAGAGCTCTTCTGCATGACTTGTGCGCCGTAAATACCTCCGTCATGTCGGAGCCCCACTCCACCTCCTCTGGCCTGCCATGCAACATTCAGGAGCAGCACTCTCCTCCACCCTCCAGCATCATGCCATTGCCCGTCATGAATAGTTCAGGGCCGGTAAACTGTGTGTTGCCCCTGGACCAACTATGTGACCTACATGGGCACCAAAACAAAGCCTGGGTTCATTGTCTTGATGTAAAAGGCGCATGCATTATGCAGTAACCCAGGCCAAGAGTGCTGTGCTGCAAATGTCCATCACACAGGAAACTTGGGCCAGTTGACAAGCTGTTGGTGGAGATTTGACTTGGTGAAAATACCCAGGCCTCGATCCGCCATTACGGCTCTCTGCTTCCGATAGTTGCCACAGCTCAGTGACGCTGCCCAGATCTCAGCGCACCATTACGGCCCGAGAAATCGCGCTCTGCATCTGAGAGTTGCCACAGCCCGGTGACGCTGCACAGATCTCAAGCCACCATAATGGCACGGGCTTCTTATCTGCTGCCATTGTGGCCTCCTGATAAACAGATCTTGTTGTTCAGCCTAAACCCCTGCCTTGCTTTCCCCCTCTCAATGGCATATAATGCAGCATGCCCAATCATGAAAGAGACGCTTGATCATAATTGATGAGAGTAAATGGTGACAACTATCTGGATGATTTTTATTCACATCAGGATACTAGTTCATTTGACTCTTGATTTCTGTAAAAAAAAAACATAGTTCATTTGACTCTTGATTTCTGTAAAAAAAAAAAAAAATCTTGTTCCCCCGCTCTCTCTTATTCTGTATTTTTTCACAGCGTCAGCTGTCCATGGATATGGGCTCAGTAAAGAAATGTGAGAAAATGCCTAAACAGCCAAGACTGACTAAGAGTGACTAAGCACTCTCCATATTGAAATGCCTGTCTCAGGTACTCTCACTGTTATAATGTCTGGAGCTACAATGGCCTGTCTGTTTCTCCTCTGCCACTCTCCGCTAAAGCACCACACTTTTTCCTGACCACACACACACACACACACACACACACACACACACACACACACACACACACACACACACACACACACACACACACACACACACACACACACACACACACACACAGACACACACACAGACACACACACACACACACACACACACACACACAGAGAGAGAGAGTCAGAAAGGAGGAATGAAATGAGCCTCCAAGGCAGTAATGGCCAGGAGAAACACGAGGAGGAGGGAGGAGTATCATGAGTAGGATACAGTGCCCCCTGTTGGCCACAAGGGGGTAGTGTTTACACTTCAGCACACGGCGCTAGTTTAGTGATGATGATTTCGGATGAACACATCCTGACTGGTCTTTCTTGTTTTTGTGAATATGTTCCACACAGATGTGAGCATCCCCTCAGAACCACTGTGCATGACAGCTGTGTGTGTGTGTGTGTGTGTGTGTGTGTGTGTGTGTGAGTACATCATCCTGAGAGTCATGCAGGTCTACACACATCTCAGCTTGCCTAGACATCCACCGAAAGTATCAGCTTTAACACACTTAAGTGGCTGAGTGCTCTCTCTAGACACACACACACACACACACACACGCGCGCGCGCGCGCGTGTGTGTGTGTGTGTGTGTGTGTGTGTGTGTGTGTGTGTGTGTCTATGCTGTATCAAGTGTGTCCTCTCCTCCATGACATTAAGGCATGTGTGGTACTAGTTTGCTACCAATGTTTATTGTAAAACTACAATATTCAGCTATCTTCCAGTCGCTGAGTACTAACCAGCCCCGTCTCCCTTGTCTGCCCTCCAGAGTCATAGTGAAGCTGTTTAAATAAGCACCAGCATCCAGAGTGAGTGTTGTGTTGGACTCACTCTTGTCCCAGGCCAGGTGACCACTCTCCACCAGCGGACAAGTTATCCCTCCCTTAGCTACTGTCCAAACAGTGATACCCCTGCTGGCAGCCATTACCTCCTCCTCTTGTCATTCAGCCATGTGGGTAAGCACTCCAGCTAAGCTTAAGATAATAAATGACAATTTGGCCTTTTAAGTGAATTACTTATTCATAAATGGTGTTTATTTTTGTACTGAAATCACATCTGTGTTTACTTATCTCATCTGTGTGTGGGAACCCGCTTGACTCAGCTGAGGTGTGCTGAAGTTCACCTGAGTTTATAATATATCTTGGTGTGAAAGGCCCCGGGTGGCATAGTGCACTTTTTTAAAGCCAAGAGGCTACAGTTTGCAGTTTGTCACACATAACAGCTCAGCTCTCAGCCTCTGTGTGCTGTGTTTTGTGAGGGTCATTGCTGTTCGTTCCATGTTACAGAGAACAGGCTGCACATTTACCCACACGCATGCAGGCACACACACACACACACACACACACACACACACACACACTTCTCTTGGCTTGACTGAACTAAACAAGCATGATCTCTTCCACTGCGTGCTCTGCCCTCTCCTTCGCCTGATCCTCCGCTCCTTTCTTTCTCTCTCTCTCTCTCTCTCTCTCATTCTCTTGCTCTAGTCCTCTTTGCTCTCTCTCCCCATATCCTTTGATGCTCATGGAGCCCTTGAAGACATTCCTCTAGACGGTTCATTTGCGGAATTCTAATAGAGTTCTCAAAACCAGCCAGACACATTCCACAGACAAACCCCTTCAGAAGCTCCCCAAAAAGCTCTCAGTGAGAGATGTGCTGTAGGGCCCGTAACCTGGCTTACCCCAGGACAGGGACGAGGGGGGCGCCGCAGAAAAACGAATCACCAAACTACCAGAGAACTTTATTCTTCTGCGGGTAAATCAGTCTGCAAATCCCTTGTACAGTTCTGCCTTTCTGTTGCACCATCATCTTACTGTACTGGACACCTTCCATCTTGACAAAACAGTTCAGTCATCCAAATATTTTATATCTTTTTTATTACAGTATTGCCGTAACACAAGTCCTTGAAGCGTCCAGGAAATAATATCTTCCATTCAGACAGACAAAGGTAATAAAAAAAAAACCTAATAATCGCCTGATTGTTCAGATGGCGTGACAGCTTCCTCCACTCCACTCCTGGGCGTGGAGGGGGAGTGATGGACAGCTGACGGACTGAAATGAATCTGGCAGAGAGGGCAAGCGGGAGGAAACTAGCGCCCTGCTCGGGTGCACCTCCAGCTGTCCCCTCTCCCTGACAACACAGCGGTGAGGAGGAGGAGGAGGAGGAGGAGGAGTGGAATCTGATGATCTCGCTCGGTTTTTGGCTGCTTGGCAGCGGAGGGCTGTGCGGAGAGGAGGGGGGTGGGGGGAGAGTGTCTGTTTCTAGGGATGGATGAGGGTGGAAACCAAGCGCTGCTGTAACAGTAGATCAAATCTGGCCCCGGCGCTCTCCTCTCTGGGGAAACACTGTATACACACAGGCAATGGGAGTTGATTTCTCTGTTACAGGTGCGTGTGTGTTGTGTGTGTGTGTGTCTGTCTGAACCATAAACCATTTCTGTCAAGAGACCATTTCAGAGACAGATAATATTCCAGAGATCTGTGTGTATCTGTGTGCTTGCCTGGGATGTCACAAGTTGAGTTTGTGTGTGTTCCCTTGTCTCCAAACAAATTGTCTAACATATGTTCTTGTGTTCTTACTCTATGTATGTATGTATCTATCTACCTATCTACCTATCTATCTATCAATCTATCTACCTACATCTATCTACCGATCTATCG
>NC_084995.1:8679671-8757171 GCF_963854185.1 Sardina pilchardus
ACTCTCTCTCTTTCACTCTCTCCCTCTCTTTCTTTTTCTCTCTCTCTCCCTTACCCACCAACCCCTCCTCCCCCTCTTTCCCCCTCTCTCTCTGTCTCTCTCTCTCTTTCTTTCTCTCCATAAGTTTCTCATGACTTGACTCTCAATCACTGGAGTTTCAAAACATGTCATACACCAGCTGGTTCCAGGCTGGACAGCGTTTACCATGGATGTGTGTGTGTGTGTGTGTGTGTGTGTGTGTGCGTGTATGTGTTTCTGGAGAATATGTAGTGATTAGTCACAGAATTGAGACACAGAGGAACTTGAATCCTAATTGGTTTTGCTGGCGCACATTCAAAATATGTCCCTACGAGAAGAGAGTTATCTGTACTTGCACACACAGTAATGCCTTACCAATGAGACTCTGTTGCCAAGCGGTATCACGTCATAAAGCCATAAAGTCAAATATTCACCCGTTTCATTTGTCTCTTATTTTTATTCAGAGACGCATATGCATACACTCTCTCTAGAAAGAAAGAATATGTTAGTTAGCCAAACTTATTTTACAGGGCATTCACACACATAAGTATGCTGAAAACTAAGTTTAAGTAACGTTCTGTTCACCCAAACCACCTGCTGTTGATCAACAATCAACTTGATTTAAAAAATAAAATCTATGTAAAGAATTTATGTAGTCTGACAGTGTCCTTGATCTGATCATATGTTTTAATTGTAGGACATAGCTTGAAGCATTAAGCATGCAAGAAATGTGATTTTGTTTGTAACCACATTTTAACTCGTTTTTGTCCAGATAAGCTCTCAAAACATTATTTTGGGGAACATGTGTGTGGTGTGTACTGTGCGTGTGTGTGTGTGTATGTGTGTGTGTGTGTGTGTGTGTGTGTGTGTGTGTGTGTGTGTGTGCGTGCGTGCGTGCGTGCGTGCGTGCGTGCGTGCGTGCGTGCGTGCGTGCGTGCGTGCGTGTCTGTCGACATCACTCCTCTGTCATTCTTCCCTACTCTCAAAGACCTGCTGAGATGAATCCAACCATGTGAGCTCATTGGTCACTAATCCAATCATCAGTTTTATCAGTGTCGGGAAACTCCAATCCCTTGTCTCCATTTTTAGCTCTCTCAAGCCTATACTACACCCGTAGGGAATATGCATTCAGGGATGATTCACGCACACACACATGGAGAGAGAGAGAGAGAGAGAAACAGAGAAAGAGTTCTACAACAATGTCAGTCAACATGCTACTTGTACTCAACTCTTTCCACTTCTACTGCAGTGCTGCCATATAGAAAGTGCATGACTGCACAACACACACACACACACACACACACACACACACACACACACTCCATTGTCAACCTTACCCTTTCTGACATTCTGTTCTGTCTCCTTTTCTCTCCGCTCTCTAGCTCTCTATCTGCCTTACCTCCTTTTACGAGTGTTAAGAGTTTTACGATAAGACCTCCTCTGCAGTGATTGCTTATATTATATACTATAGATGCACATACAGTATAGAAAGATATGGAGCCCAACACACACACACACACAGGCACAGGCACAAACACACACACACACAGACACACACACACACACACACACACACACACACACACAGACACACACATATACACTCACACACACACACAAAAACATCCCTTCCTCTTCTCCCCGAGGTCCACTTAGGCGTCTCGTCTCCTCCCCCACTTTGCTTGCTCAGTCATTGACTTTGCACTAACGTATTATTTTCAATTATGAAGGGCTGGAATTGACACTGTCTGGACCATCCATCACCTTTTCCGTTTTATGTTTGAAAGCGCTGGCCATGCTGGCTCTCGCCCCGCAACGCACGCTGCCAAAGTTATGTTTGGATCAATACACCATCCTGGAGGAATTCGCTGACCTCGATGGAAAGGGGGGGTTGGGGGGGGGGGCAGGGTGCTGTAACGTGTACAGTAGGGCTATCTCTCCTGTTGCCACGCCGACATCACTACACGGCTCAGGCCCGGGTAGCCTATCAGCGCAGTGACAACTCAACACGGCCATTACAGCTCTACCGGTGTGCTTGTCTACACGCCGCACACAGCCACTGAAAAGCCCTTACAACAACATTTTTATAACTCCGCTCCAGGGACAAGCGCCATTTTTTTTTGGGAGTAACTTTCACTTCTGTATTCCACATCTCTGTTGTTATGTACACCATAAAACTCTCTTTTCTTTCTGTTCGACATTTCCTTCTATATTTCACGTCCCCGCTGTTATGTTATGTTCGGCGTAAAACATAATCTTCTACGCATTATGTTCGATAAATCAGCCGAGCTCTCTGTGTGCTTTTTTAAAGTGGAACTGAGGTGCTAGAGAAATGTGAGGTGTAGTTGATATAGCTCAGCTGTGATGGAGCTGGCAGTTACAGCCCTGCTCTGGGCATTGAGGCCATTTGTGGTGCAGGGTTCCATTGCTATCTAAGAGAGTGAACGTATAGTGAAAAAGAAAAAGAGAGACGTTTAGATATGTCATGGTCTGCCTCGGAATCCCCTTGGGCTGTTGCTCTGGTTTAATGAGGTGAGTCGAATGAGGGAGCACTGACCAGGAACACACACACAGACAGACACACGCATATATACAAACGCGTCCATGTACATGCACACACACACACACACACACACACACACACACACACACACACACACACATACTCTGTCTCATAATGGCAACTCAACGATTGAGATAGTCCAGAGCTCCCTTGAAACTTAGCCTACTACCTCACCCCCCAACACACACACACACACACACACACACACACACACACACACACACACACACACACACACAAACACACACGCATTCAAACCCCTCGATTCCTCAGTAACACTAAGCCCTAAGAGCTGTAGGGAGGGCCTGGGTAACATGTCACCATGACAACACAGATCTGCTGCTACTATTTGTAAAAAGAAAAGAAAGCAGTAAAAAAAAAAAGTTTTGAGTACGATGAAGTTGTGAAATTGAGCATGAGAGAGAGGGTGGGGTATAAGAGTGATGGTAGCACCCCCCCCCCCCTCCAACAAAAAGAAATAAAACTTGTTAAAACTGTAAAAGTCACCATAGAGCAGGAGAGCAGTGAATTCAGTGCACCAGAGAATCGATGAGTGATGGTATTAGCACTTCATATAGTTTAGGTGAGCTTCTCGCTTCGCCTTCACACTGAATAAGGCCTTTACAATGGAGGGATTTTCTGTGTGAGGGTTCCCTCATAAACACACACACACACACACACACACTTCTATTGCTTCTATTTATATTCAAGACCATCATTTATTGTGTGTCGTTGTATGCGAGGAATCTTTGGGAGAAGTGATGGACATTCACCCAATCAAATTAGGGCTCAAACAAAAGAAGAAGTGAGTAGAAAGAAACAATGTATCATTTCAAATAAACAATAAATATTGGCGCAGCTCTCTCATCCACACAAATGCCAGCATCAGACTGTCACCCAATATTTGGCATCCACAATAATAGAACAAAGCTGGTTGGGGCAAGAGACAAACACAGGCGTGCGTCAGTAGCTGGAGGTTGGAACCTTGTTCCAGGGCCAGCAGCATGTTTTGGTAAGGATTTGAGCAGGCGGGAGGCTAGAAAAAGAGGTGAATCTTGTTTTCATTACAGAAGAAAATTGAACTGGCAGCTATTGAGCCCCATCAATCAGGAATTCCATCACAGCCTGTCAGGGTTGACTTATCACTGTGAATGGCATACACTGCCAAGCACACACACACACACACACACACACACACACACATATACAAAATGCACATCACATCACACACATCACACACACACACACACACACACACACACACACACACACACACACACACACACACACACACACACACACACACACACACACACACACACACACACACACAAAGAGCACCAATGCAGATGTATTGAAACCATCATCTTTCACCCCACCCTCCCAAAGCCCCCACCCCCTATTGTCACGTCACCCCACCTTTCACTGATACCCCTCCCTTCTTCCTCTCACTGCACACACACACGCACACACACACACACACACACACACACACACACACACACACACACACACACACACGCGCACACACACACACACACACACACAGGACTGCTAGAGATCTGGAGGACAGATCATCATTTCCCACAGTGTTGCTTCAGGGAGGTGGTAAAAGAAGCCGAGGATTTGGGTAGATCCAAATTCACATAATGTATTTACAATCATCTATAAATATACCTGTATGCTGACACGCAACACAGCAGGTCTCATCTGACCATGTCTCATGCCACAAGACAAAAACATACAGTCATCCCTGTTTCTCATTTGACCAAGAAAATACTTTTACATTTATATTTCCACTACAATGTCTTTTTAAAGTTAGGCTACACTTGTGTTGACAACATAATATGCTATGCATGCATATGCAATACACAAATTCAGCCGTGACAGTTGAGACACAGCAAGCTGTAGTGGCATAGCGTTTATCATGGTAGCATCCTAGCAGGCTATTTGCTAACTTCCTTCTCCCAGCAGCCTGGCTCTCAGACACAACAGACTGATCCTGGAGAGGCCCTTGAGCAGCCCACCTCTCTCACAGCACTCCAACAGATATAGCAAAGCTTCTCATCAGCTCACTGAGCAGCCACGAGAGCAGAATTGTCAGAGAGCAAAGGAGAGAGGAAGAATACAGGAAGAGGAAAAGGACGACAAATAAACATAGAATCCTTTAAAGGTGCACCTTTAAAGGATGTCCATGGACTAAGACCCCGAGGAAGGAAATTTTCTGACACAATAAATGAAATAAATAAGAAACAACTCTAGTTCTATGCCAGTTTCTGATGTCTAAACCTATTACGCTGTGCATACAGTTCTTAAGCAATTATACAGAACTATGGATGTTGCCTTCCTTTATGAGTGTGTATTAGAGCTATGGGGGTGGGAGGGTTCTGCAGTGTGTCGGAAATGTGTGTGTGTGTGTGTGTGTGTGTGTGTGTGTGTGTGTGTGTGTGTGTGATTGAGAAAGAGAGAGAGAGAGCAGCCCCGTTGATTAAGTTGCACTGATCTGAGAGCAGACATTTTTATTTTAGCAAGGCATCTACTAAGCTATGCAGCATCTAAGAGCACCCTTTTCCTCTCAGGGTAGGAGCAGCATCAAAGATGACCAAAGTGTGTGTATGTATGTATGTACAGTGTTTGTATGTACAGTGTGTGCGTGTGTGTGTGTGTGTGTGTGTGTGTGTGTGTGTGTGTGTGTGTGTGTGTGTGTGTGTGTGTGTGGTGCGTTTCATCCCTTTATCTCTATCAGTTGTTTTGCGTTCTTGTTCATGTGCACATGGGGAAATTTTCTCTGTCTGTCTGTTTGTGTCTATGTGTGAGTGAGTGCTTTTATCTTGGATCTTCGTTGTATTACTCTGGGGGTATATAGTTGGCTTCATCGAGAGGAACAGAGGGCATGAGAACGTTCACTATACAAGACACAGTTACACACACTGCTACTGCCAATCTCTCTCAAAAGGCGCATTAAAAGACACAGACACAGACGCAGACACAGACACAGACACAGACACAGACACACTATGACACACCAACATCCTGTAAATATATGTAAATGATGGCATAGTTGAAAGTGTGGCACATAAGGTAATTCTTGAATGCATGATTTCCCTTTCACAACCATGCTTTTACCTTTCTCCACCATTCCCCCCCCCCCTCTCTCTCTGTCTGTCTTTCTCTCTATCTCCCTCTCAGTCTGTGAATATATGGCAGCACACACACCCACACGCACGCACACACAAACACACATTATCAAATCTGCTCCAACACACACACAAGAGACCGTAAGAAACCCATTAGGACAATCCAAACAAAGCAGCGCGCCATTTGTTTGATCCAGGAACCTGCCGACAAAGAGGGGAAGCAGAATTATATCACCTCAGAAAACATGAGGGCCAGCAGAAGCATACCTTCCTCTTAACTAGGCCTATTACTCACAGGCCTCCCATCCACATCCTACAATGGGGTGTACAGATTCTGAAGGCAATATTTTCTCATACCATAGAATCTGATATGCTACAATACAATTTGATGCTGAGGTCTATGTAAATCAGCCATAAAAGCATACATTTTTATTTCTCAGACACGGGAAAACACAGCATGGAGAAAGTCTTCACCATTATTTTTTCATGAATGGACATTCTTTAATAGCTGCGTCAGGGTCTCTGGCATTAACACAATGATGATCTAGACATTATAAAAAGTTTATAGCTTTCAAATTCGACTTTCACAACTTTCATATCATTTTCTCTCATTTCATAAATTCATAGTGTCTTTGAATGTATTAATCAAGTATAATCAAGTTAATGACTTTCATTACTGTTATATTACTTTTTGTATAACTCATTATCGATCAATCAGCCCTATAGCAACACTGCTTGCTGACTTTTCAGTTCATTTCAGAACTGTGACTATAGATAGATGAAGGGATGAAGGGATGGGCAGATGCAGGGAGACGGAGGGATACTGCTCCACTCTTTCGTCTGTGCGCCTGTGTCAGTGTTTCACAGGGACGACCTCCAGACGCTCAACTCCATGCAGCGGGATGAGAAACACTAACCTCTGAAAATATGATCTGCTAAGCTTTGAGGATCTGAGCAGAGGAACAGAGAGGGAGAGAGAGGGAGAGATGGAGTGAGAGAAGGAGGGGGAGAGAGAGGGAGAGAGAGAGCGAGGGAGAGAGGGAGAACCGAGGGATGAGTAAAATATGTGGAGGGGCGAGACAGAGGAGCTGAAAAGAGAGATACTGTAGTGAGAGTTGGGTGTGTGTGTGTGTGTGTGTGTGTGTGTGTGTGTGTGTGTGTGTGTGTGTGTGTGTGTATGTGTGTGTGTGTGTGTGTGTGAGAGAGAGAGAGAGAGAGAGAGAGAGAGAGAGAGAGAGAAGGTGGGAACATGCTAGTCTGTCTTGGCTACATCACCTCTCCTTCCAGACAAAAAAGGCCTCCCTCTTTTTGTTACCAAGCTGCAGAGCAGTGCATACCACCGAGAGAGAGAGAGAGCGAGGGAGATAGGGAGAGACCAAGCGGAGGAGGGAGGGAGCGAGAGAGCGAGGGAAGGAGGGGGCTCCCCCCTTGAGACAAGGAGATCTGAGAACACAGTCTGACCCATTTTACAGAGAAGAAAAAGAGAGGGCGAGACTAGGAGACAGAAGGAGCGAGAGAGAGAGAGAGAGCGAGAGAGAGAGCGCAGAGGAGAAACGGAGGGAGAGACTAGAAGACAGAGGGACAGCGAGAGAAAGAGAGTGAGAGAGCAAACAAGGGAGAGAGAAAACGGGGGATAGCGAAAGAGAATTTTGAGAGACACGACAAGAAAAAGAGCATGAAAGATGAGAAAGAGAGGGGGATGAGAGCTGGAAAGAGAGAGAGCTTTAGGTGAGCTGGAGAGAGGGGGAGCGCTGAAAGCGGAAGGGGGGGTAGAGGTAACGAGGGAAGAAAGAAAGCATGAGTGAGTGAGAGAGAGGACGAGATTGAGAGAGAGGGGGCGAGGACTAGAGAGAGACAGAAGGGTGCTTGAATCCATCTGCAGTCACCTCACATACATACACACATACACTGACACAGACACACACACACACACACACACACACACATACATCATACACACACACACACACACACACACACACACACACACACTACACAAGTCTTTGAAGATCAATCAGCTTGTGGTCGCACACACACACACACACACACACGCACACACACACACACTCACACACACACACTCACACACACACACACACACACACACACACACACACACACACACACACACACACACACACACACAACATGCTCCAAATGTTCGCAGAAACAAAGGCATGGGGATGTCACAAATTGTGGAGTACATGGCAGACTATTTCAGCTGAGCAGCAGAGATTTCAACAGTTTCCCCCGTCTGTCTGCGGCAACAGAGGGAGAGAGAGGGCGAATCAGAAAGAGAGAGAGGGTGATGAGGAAGAAAGAGAGAGGGAGAGAGACAGAGAGAGAGAGAGAGAATGTTGCTCTTCACAGCTGCAAGAAATCAATGATAGAGATGTCTTCATAAACCCACACCCAGCACAAGTCAAGATGTACATATGTCTGGACAGCAACTGATGCCAGAAGACATCTGGCCTAGATCTGGCCTGAAAGTGGCCCAGATCTGTGCAGCTACTGTCTGTCGGTACCTCCTTGACTCATACTCCAATGAGTGCTTATCTTATCTGGAGCGGGGCAGTCACTCTTCAGCACCCTGCCCTGTGGTGGCCACTGAGCCGTTGTTGTCCAATCAACACCTCCCTAATCTGATAGAGGACAGTGAGATCGTCTGCCCAACACAACTGAAAGTAGCCTGACTCCAATCATGCTGTCTCCACAAGCAGAGGAGACAAGTTTACCAATGGTCTTATGTCTCCACCCAGTGGTGGATTATGGGACTATTGGCACAGCATGTCTTATGGGACCCACCAATCTGTCTTGCTCTCTCTCTTTCTGTTTTAGCTCAAAGTGTTACAAAGACAACACATTGGTCAAAAATCCAGGGTGAATGACTGATAGTAATTTCATAAAATATGACTTTTTTACCCTCTTTTGTCTCATTCAAAACAGTTACCTGTCACAATAGTGACAGATTTATTGGTGTGCCTGTTATTTATTTACCCAGGGCTTATATTCTCAGGCACAGTGCAGGAATTCAGGCGTGGGTCAAACTGTTTTGAAAATTATCATATATTATACGGCTTTGAAGATCTCTAACTACAGTCACACAAATGTTGCCCGAGCCATGTGTGCCTCTGATTACCAATTAAATTCATTCATTCATTCATCCATCCATTGGAGTTTTTTTGCTCTGTGTTCTATTCAGAGCTTCATTAAAGATCTAGATGGATATCCAGGTACAGTATATCTGTAGTCTAGACTGCTCATTACATTAGGCTTTTCTGAAGAGCTGTGGTGAAATGAGTTCTTACGTAATGACCTCCCACCCTGAACATAATCAATGGGCAGTCACAAGCATTTCCCTCGCAGTCATGATTACCAGTATTTCATGTTGCAAGATGAAAGCTCACTGCCCTGATCATAGATCTTTCTAGAGAGCTTTCGAAAAGCTATAAATGACATGTTGTATTTGCTGACATACTAATAGTTTTCAGAGTCAATATCTGAGTGAATTAACATCTGTTTCATAAACACACAGACACACACACATGCACACACAGACACACAGACACACAGACACACACACACACACACACACACACACACACACACACACACACACACACACACTCACACACACACACACACACACACACACACACACACACACACACACACACACACACACACACACACACACACACTCACACTCACACACACACACACACACACACACACTGAGACTTTGAACTTAACACAGAAAATATTCCCTGCACCGGATGGATTGAGCTAAATACCAGCTGCCAGGCCATTCTAATCATAGTCCAGTAATTTGTCTCTGAACACCAACATCAGAATCAATCTGCATTTGGCAGACGGCTCACAGCAATTAAGGGCTTGCACCTTGTCTATCAGAAAAGACACATAGAGTCACATCTGCGGAAAGACAAAAGATAAAACCTCTCTTGATTTGTCACTTCTTTTTATCTCCATCAAAACAATGCTCTTTCATTTCATCCCAATCCCAATCTCAAATCAGAAAAAGTTGGGACGTTGAGTAAAATGCAAATAAAAACAGAATGTAATAATCTGTAAATCTCTTAAACTCTTATGCATATGCCCCATTTTGAGTTTGTTGCCCGACATTGCACATCAGAGTATAGTAGGGCATTGCTCCTACATACTTTGACCTATAATCAAATGCCTAACCTCTTTTGAAAGCTGAGACCGTGTAGTCTAAATAATCAGGATAGCTGTGTGGCATAGAGCTACAAAGGTTAGAATATTGTTTTTGTTTCTGCCAAATAACAAGCATCTCTGAACTGACCACATTTCAGTCCTCTAGGTCTATGGAGAAACACAACTGAGCCCTAACATCAGGTCTTGTGAAGCTGTGTGCAAAAGTAGACCAATATAGAATGAAAACTACTTACTTAGACCATTATTTGCCAAGGTATGCCCATTGCCCATGCGTTTTGTAAAATGCCTTATGGAAACTCCCCATAGGACTTTGGGTTATACAAAATGCATGCTGGTAATCAAATACTTACTGCTTACTTTGGTCATGTATTGAAATGATGTATTACTACGCTACCAATCTGATGTACAGTATAAAAATGATCTAGAATGTTTAGGGGGGGTGGGGGAGGGGTAAAGGACTTGGTACTGGAACATCCTAGTTGCAAAAACGACACAGACAACATAATGTTATGACAACTTTGCGTATTTCATGCAAATATAGGTTAATTTTGAATTTGATACAGGCAACTGGTTTTAAAAAAGGTGGGATGGAGGTAGCAAAATTCTGGAAAAGTAGTAATGATAAAGAAAACAAAAGGAGGAATGTTTCGCAACTGATTGGTAACTGGCAACACATGAAAATGAGCATCCCACGGTCTCATATAAGTAAAGTAAAGATAGGGGTTCATTTATCACTCTGTGTAAACCTGTGTGCACAAATAATGAATGTAATTGTAATGCTTTTGAACATGAAATTGTGAGGTATTTGGGGAGCTTATTATCGACAGGACATAATGTAAGTCGTTGCAAGGGAGCTGAAAAGCAATATTGGATGGCCTGGTCTTTCAGATTTTACACCATATCAAAATCAGACCTGTTTCATTGTATGGGCTCAGGGAAACCTCTGATAACCATTATCTATGTGCATAGTTTGATACTCAATTAAAAAAAAAAATCATGCAACAGCCAAAATTGTATTGAGACAAGATACAAAAAATACCACTGTCTGAGTTGGGCCTGAGTTTGTTTAAAATGGACTGAGGTAACGTGGAAAAGGTCCTGTGGTTAGGCCAATCAAAATGTATCTTTGGAAATCCTGGACTCATCTGGGCTAAAGATGAGAGGGCCTATACAAGTGTTCAACCTAGCCAACATGTTTTAGCGCTCAGTTTGAAACCCAACATCAGCATCTTGCACATCTGGCAAAGCACAATCAATTCTGAATGATGTGTACAGGTTTTGAGCAACATGTAGGCCTACTGCCATCCAGGCAATGTTATTTCCATGGAAGACCCTGCATATTTCAGGAAAACAATGCCATAATGAATTCTGCCCATATTTTCTCTAGAGGAAGAGTTCAGGTGCCTGTCTGCATTAGATTTATCATGACAAAGAATCCCCCATAATGTTGAGCTACTAAAATCCTACATTGAGCAGTAAGGGGAAAACATGTCATTCTCAAAATTCTGGCATCCTCAGTTCCTAAACATTTATAGAATGTTTATAGAATGTTGCTATGAAGAGGTGAAGCAGTGTGGTGACCATGTTGTCCCAACCTTAAAACATGTTGGTATCACATTCAAAATGAACATATATTTTGAAATATGGATTTACAAGACATTATCACATTCTGTTTTTATTTGCATTTTACACAATGTCCCAACTTTTTCTGTGTCTTTTCTAGCTTCTATAGCCTACTATAGAACAGTCATGTTGTTATTTGATGTATCTGTATGTTGACTATGCCATGCAAGCATTGAATTACCTAATTTCCTCCTCCTAAACCGCTTAAAGCATTACTGTAAGTAGCATATGACCACTTCCTGGTCACACACTCATGTCATTCTCTATGTTACTGTAATGATTACTGTAGAGCTGTACAAAAGCAATATCCACATGTAGACTCATTAGTCAAATACTGTTATTGTATATGCACAGCTCATTTATGTAGCCATATTTTGTACATTTTGTTAAGTTTTCATCAAGATTTTGGGGTAATCACAATTTATATAATTTACATTATATACATCCATTCATTCATTTAAAAGGAAAAGTAAATAACTTGTCAAAGACTTTTGTTGAGAGTCGTGAGAAATTCAGCTATGATGCTACGAGTCAGCCAGGGTATAGACAAACCTGTTGGCAAATCTGAATTTGCTCTGCAGGTTGAAGGAGCCCATTGACGTCTGTTTCTGAATCACGAAAAACCCAGGAACATGCATTTTTTTTGGAATTTAACTGATTATCAGACCATCATTTACAAGAAAGATAGGCCTATGTTTGCTGCACTCCTCAGATGTGATTTAGTAGGGCTTTAATGTTTCTAACTGTCTCTAAACCACGTAGCCTACTTGTAACACCCCCAGCGAAGCAAACCAATGTCAAATTGTGTTTATGCACCAAAAAAAAAGTTTTAAAAAAAAATCCGAAAGTGATAGTGGCTTTGATTGAATCTAATCAAACCTAAAGCTACAATTCTGATAGAAAACCCAAATAACAACAAAACCAAAACAAAACAAAGCTACACATTTCCTTTGTGGTAACCAATTGCTTCCAGTGCTGCCACCTAGAGGCAACCTTCAGCACGCCAGAGCCTGCAAACACACACTGAAGATGGAGGATAGAGTAACAGAATCTGATTTACTTTCCAAGCCCTAGTATGTACTTGTGTTTTTTTCCTTTCTTGTTTTGTTTGTTCTGAATGTTTATTGCACCTATAATATTGTACATGGATTTCGTATGTATAAGTTTGAGCCATGTGTATTGTACATGCAGAATTACTAATAAAAAAATAATAATAATTAAAAAAAAAAAGATGGAGGATGAAGCAAGCTTAGTTTTAGCAAGGATACAGCTCTGGAAAAAATAAAGATACCTCTGCACATTTTTCTGATGTCATCCTACAATTGCTGAGTGAAATTTGAACGAGTTGATGATCATATTCAAAATTAAGAGAACACTGCTAATTTGAATAAGACCGTCAACTCCTTTAAATGCCCCTCAGGAATTGTTGGATGACATCAGAAATGTGCAGTAGTCTCTAAACTTTTTACAGAGCTGTATATGTTCATATGAGGGTAGACCCAGAGACTCACTGCTCTAACGCCTGGACAGATGAGATGGCCTGCAAAGAGTAAGAGTGCAGGGTGTGGAAGCCATTCTCTTCACAGACAACACATCTGCTGGCACTCTACAAAGTATCTCTTGACATGGAGGGTGAATTGAAGTTTTTCAATGTCATGTCATATTATTTTGCTTATACAAAAATGATGACACAGAGGTACATTTTCACAAAGAGTTAAAAATAGTGCACCACAGAGCAGACAACATCAGCAGATGCAGTAACACTAAACGGTCACTTGGGAGAGCCAATTCCACCCAGGGTAGAAGCACAATGTTTATCAAATTAAAGCGACCTTGGTAAAACTACAATGAATCATGAAACACATTAGAGAGGTATTGATGAAATCCACACCAAATAACTAAATGTAATTAACTATTGATTTGCACACATTTTATACTGGTGAAACAATAATTTCACTGATGTGTTTTTTAAATAAATATCTAATAAAGATTTGCTACTGTGGCCTCTGTTAGATCAATATCAATCCCAAAACTCATCGGGCCTACATTTGGGTCTGAAAAGGATGAGGTCACAATGTCTAAACAAGCACAAAGACATAAACAGCACTCAATGAAACAGCACTAGCCATGGTAATTTTCCATCATATCTCTCCCATGCGCACATCTGTTAATGGGGAATTGTGTTATCACAAGGAAGTGTGATGTGTATCAATGACACAACTACTTATGACAGATCATAATGATGCATGTGTGATGCAATGTCTTGGAGTGCATGATTGTATAATTTATGTGCGCAATGCATATTAGCTATGTGATGCGGTGGCAGGAGCCCAAGACAATAAAGTACACCTTAACCTTCACCTCCACCTTAATCTTAAAGTCATCCTCAAAATACTGGCAATGAAACCCCAGCGCTTGTTGAAAACCTGACATTCTGTCACTGTCTTCAGTACAAATACTGTACACATGAATTAAGCACATGAACGCATTTGAAAACTGAACATTTCACACAAACATTACACACACTAAAACGCTGTTTTAATGGCCAAACACACACACACACACACACACACACACACACACACACACACACACACACACACACACACACACACGATTGTAAGTGTGCCTCTGAACTCTCCCAGTCACTAACTCACAATCTGTTGCTCAGTTGGACCTGACCCTTACTGGTCAAAGTCCCTGGTGTGCCTCCTGAAACGTGCCTGTCGGCCCCTGACCTCCCTATCATGCACTGTCTGCATGCACAAATCCTGGATGCACACGTGTGTGTGTGTGTGTGTTGCAGGTGAACGCTTAGCTGAGTGTCTGCTGCAGTATAAATAGATAGACAGATAGATGGGGGAGGGGGCACTGACCTCAAGCATGCCGGTTTGAATAGGTTTCAAATAGGTTTCAACTGGGCTTTTTTTTGCCAAGGAAACATATTCCAGAGAGCAGCTGTACTTGGAATGGATATGCCCCGGACTCAGAACCAGAACCAGCTGCTGAAGGTAGTGTGACCTGAGGCCATGAGGGCATTCTGATGGATGGTCCAAGTGCCAGAGTAGCATAGCTACAGCCCAGTGGCAAATTACACAGGCACGGGGGCTGATTCACGGTGAATGAGGCCGCTGTCTAAAGGTTACGAGCCCTGGCTGCCGATCGGTTGCTTTAATGGCCAGACGCACCACTGTCATATGAACTCAAAGTAACGTCTCTGATCAGAGCACACGAGGGATCAGTGTGGAGAAGGAGCAGCAAGAGAAAGGTGTGCACGTGCGTGTGTGTGTGTGTGTGTGTGTGTGTGGGTGTGTGAGTCATATGAACTCACTCTAAAACGTGCCCTTAATTAACAGGCCGGAACATTGCCCCACCCAGTACACGCACACACCATGTCCTGCGTGCAGAGTCATGGGACACTGGAAGCTGGAGTCGGACTGGCAGTGGGAACATCATGGGATGCAGATTAGAGCATCGGTGAAGCCATCTCCTCCAGTCCTGAATGACAAAGCCAGTGGCAGTGCTCATTCTCACATTTAGGGTTCAATGTCAATTTGAAAATCTATTAATTCATCCTATATTAAAGGAACACTTCACTGTTTTTTCATAATAAACTATGTTATTCCCTTAACTAAGATGAGTTGATACATACCTCTCACTTTTCAATGCACTCACTGGCTCTGACGCGCAGCGCTACTTTGATAGCACTTAGCTAGCCCAGTTCATTAATTAGGATCCAAACAGAGATGAAGTTCTCCATGTTTTCCCTATTAAAATACAGTTACACGAGTAGTCACATGACCAAGTATGGTGAGGCAAAATAAAACGTGGTGCATTTCTAAGCAGATAGAATAACTATATTGTGTGGTGGAATAACAATTACCGTATAAGAAATGCATTTCAATTTATCATATGATATTTCACTAGACAAGGTGAATATGCACGTTTTTTAGATTAATTTACCTGAACTGACCAGTTTCGGAGTCAATGGTTATTCAAATGGTTATTTGACTTAATCTGGGTGGAATGATGGTTGTCTCGCTTCCCCCTGTGAGCGGAAAAAACACGCTCGCAAGTTTGTGCCACCGGGCCGGTGCACTGACAAACAGAGTGTCGCAGCCTCGCGATCATGCTCTCCAACCCTCCAACTATCTACTAATCACGACGTCAGTAGTGTTTCGGCATCCGGGTGGCCAGCTCTGCTCTAGTAACAGACGCAGCTACAAAAATGTAGCGGCTATACAAAAATTGTATAGGAGATGCCTTTGAAAGATAGCCTAGAAATCTAGACGCACCCTAGCGGATGGTCTAGGGTCGCACTGTTGAGGCCAAGCCTGCGCTAGGCTCCAGGCCAGCCTAGCCAATCAGAACGCTCTATCTGTGTACGGAGTCCTTGAGCCCGCCTTAGCTCACCTTCAGCTTCCGATATTGACGCCAGGGGCCTGGACGATGCGTCCTCGTTCGACGAGTTGGGTGTGAGACCGTGTTTGCACAACCATAGACAAAAACAAAAGATGGGAAATAAAACCGGCGAGTCATCATTGCTAACATTAGCCATGCATTATCAGAGCCCATTTCTCTGTCACTATGCTGAGACACTGAGGAAAACATTATAGCACTTGCCATTGGAAGCTCCTTGTAGCAGCCTACGTTCCTGCTGGATCCTGCAGCCTAGGCGGCAACCTCGAGTCAGGAGGCAGTGTTGCCAGATTGGGTTGACTGATTTCCGCCCAATCACCCCGCCGTCTTCAGCAAAAAAACGCCCGATGACGTTTTTCTCATAGAGAACCATTGAACTCAAAATGTAAATTTCCCGCCTACAGCTTATTTTCCCCCGCCGAACGATATAAAAGAAGCCCAATTGGGTGGGCACCCGCCCAATCTGGCAACACTGTCAGGAGGGAGGGGGAGGGGGATACACTGCTCTTCAGTAACTTGAAAGTGATTGCAGTACCAGTTTTGGCCAAAATCTTACATACGGTTCCTTTAAGATCAAAAAATCTAAATTTATTTGGTATTGTTTTTAATATGAAGACACTTACCTAGTGCTCCCTCGAAAGATAATTTCGACTTAAAGGTGACATAGAATGTAAATCATCTTTTTCTGGGTTTTCATGAATTATGAGAGGTTGTGTATAAACAAAGAGCCATCATGAACATGAGACATGGTTGTGCCCTCCTTCATATGAAAATCTTGAACTTAAAAATAGACACAAAAAATGGCAATTCAGCAAAACTGCTTGCTTGTGATGTCAGACATCGCAAAGCCATTGAAGTTCAATTGGGGTTGCCAAAGAGGGCGCCATTAAAAGAATCTTGTAAAATTGCAATTGAGTTTATTTTTCTAAATCAAAGTTGAATATATACTATTTCAACATCAGAGAACAGAGTGCAATACTTAATTCATCCATTCTATGTCCTCAAGGAGTATTAGCAAGACAAATTTAACGCACTGGCAGCCAAAACTTGCTTGTTTTTAGGACAAAATTAGGCCTACTCAATGCACTGGCAAGCAAATTTCCTTTTCAGGATGAGACGTCTTCTTAAAGGTTGGGTACGGAATTCGCAAAACGGCCGGCAGATTTTGAATACATACAACCTCAAGTCCCGCCCTCCATGCACCAACGAAAATTATGCGCGAGAGCGAAATGAAATGCCAGCCTGGCGTCTACAGCACTATGAGCTCTAGCCTCCATACAATCGCCCACATCAACTTCCAATTACATTCTTTATTCACCTCCAAAGGGTTGTAGGTAATAGTTCCACAAATCAGACAAGGTAGATGATTTTATAGCCATTATGGTAAAAGCACCATTTACCATTTACGTTCGTAAATTCTAAAACAACGATGCATTTTAATACACCAAAATAACATTTGATATAGGCTACCTTACATCTTTCAGTAGCCATAGGTGTGTATATTTGAACAGAATCTGGTTTGGTTCTTACCAGGGCGTTTATCTTCTGAAATATCCGAGTTTAGTGCTGGCCCGCTGGTTCGCCTATTCCACTGTAGCTCCAAGCGGTTAAGTTTCGATTTCATGTTTACAACACTCTTCGAGTCACGGTAAAATGTAATTTTTGCTACATAGCTTATTTATTGCGTGGGTGATTGAGTTTCCGTAGGTATCCGCTGCCTTACTATGTATAGAAATGAAGTGACACATACAATTTGAGGGGAACATTGTGGGACGTGTAACAGGCCTAGTTAGTTTCGTTTCACTTTCAGCACTGACTCGCGGTCAACAGCTTTCGTGCTATGTGCACGATCGGGTCGCGCGTGCGGGGGGGAGGGGGAGGAGGAAGAGGAAGACCGTTAGATTGACAAATGAGCTGTGAAATGATGGTATGGGGTTTGGAATTCTATTGGCTGGAGTTTTTCGAGCCCTGCCCGTTCTGCAGATGATTGACATGTTTAATTTCCATTTCAGTACTTCCAACTCAGTGGCTGTAAGTGGGTTAGGAATAGGATTTCAAGTGATTTTGCAAAAATGACCAAAAAAGCTCATTCCATACCCTACCTTTAAATTAAAGAGAAACTATGCAGGTTTGGTGATGTCTTTGCATTCAGGTTTATCAGATCTTCCCATACACCCCCCCAGAATTCACAGCCTCATTTTTATCTACTTGATGACAACAGGCTTTTTGGCTATATGGGCTTATGTTGCAAGGTCATGGTCAAAGGATTTGCAGACAGTGCCTTAAATTAACCACTGCAAGCAGACAGTGCCCTAAATTAACCACTGCAAGCAATAGATGAAAGATCTAAGCCAAAAAGACATCAGTACAAGGTTACATTAGTCTTGATTTATCACATTTATCAATACCCCCCTGGATTAATATAAATGGTTTGTCAACATTGGTGATCAGAAACACAACACAAAGTGGCACAAAGCGCAACACAAATCGTATTCTTATATTACACCCAGTCAGTGGCTGATTTTGCGCCATGCACTCCACTTTTAGCTTTTAGGTTACCTTGTGACCAGGGGTGTGGCAGAAGGTGTGGTTTGGGGCATGATCCAAAAATCGCTATCACACCCTCTATAAATCATTATCTGTGTAACTGTTGTTGTTTTTGAACAATGTGCCAATGTTTGATAACAAAACTATAAATGTGGACTGGACACACCCCTAAATGTATTAAAGCTTTTCGCCACTGACCATGTGTTTCTGATCACCAAGATTGAGACGTGTTTTCTGTTGTGTATACAAACGTATGGAATTTTCGCAAATGAAAGCATACATTAAATGATTTTGATTAGGACATCCAGTAAAATGGAATAGTGTGTGGTCATAGATAGGCAATAATAAATTGAATAGAAATCAAATGTGTGTCCTTCAAGCTTTAAAATGAAATGAATAGATCCCAAACTTGCACTGTCACATGGAGGTTGGGGGGACAGGACTATAAAAAGACCTGAAATTGATTTTTTGAGATTTAGTTTGGTTTGGCTGTTTACATTTAGTGTGTGTATTTGTCCTCCAGCTTGATACAACAAACCACAAATAGGTTGGGTTAATGTTCAAGCATTCTCCCACTGTCTGATACGTGCTTGAGAAGTGTCTATCTATTTGTCAGTACTTTTCCATAGGCCACAGTCAGATACATGGTTCCTGAGCTGTGGGCAACAGCTTATCTTGAAGGCCAAATGATAAATGAAAGGAAACAAAATACTGTTAATGTATCTCATGAAAAAGTATGGTATACAGTATGTGACATTGCATGATATCGGAGACCATATATAAGAAGGCTAAAATGGAATCATTCAAAACGAGAACATTTAAGAGAACAGTTCAGATTTGGGAAATTTGGTTTTTATTTGGTTTGGTTTTTATTTATTTATTAAAAAATTATTAGAAAGGTCAGTTACAACGTTAGAGGCATCCAGTTGAAATCTTTTATCATCATTATTATTCTAATGAGTATTTGGTTGTTAAGTTTGACGTCACGTGTTGTTTCTGGGTCCAACATCTCGTTGGGAGTTTACTAGAGTTCACAAGCACAGCCAGTTTTTTTTCTTAACCTGTGAACCTTTACTCCATCACCTCCGTTTTAGTGAAGGTTTTAAAAAATGCTTGATTCTAACAGAGTAATTAGTGTAGCTGTGCAGCCAGATGACATAATCAAGGATAATCTCCAGGCCTCTGTGAAAAATATTGAATTTAATTAGGTTGAGGTAGCCTATGTGAGGCTTGGGTAATATAATGTCTCACCACTAAATGCAGCTATAAAAACGAAAATGCTTTGTGTTCACTTTGATCTTATGTTGATTGTATCATGAGGTCCACCCATGAACTGATGTGATTTATCTTTTGTGGTGAGTTATCTTTTACATAGGACATAGCATTTAGGACAAAGAAACCGCAGCGAACTAAAGAGACATTACAATTAGAAAGATGCTGGCATGATGCATTCCCTTTGAAAGCTTTCAACATTGCTATTCAACAGGATAGTACTGTATAAGCATTCAGGCCCATGACTGTAAAATAAATAAACAATAAAACAAGCCAAACAACAATAACAACATGCCTTTAAATTCTGCATGAGGGCAAAACTAGTCGGCCATGACGCTGTGCAGGAAGTACATTTAAGAGCACCAGAGAATGTATAAACATGGAAGTCAGCCTGTTGTCTTAACATATGTTGTCCATTGCTTCATAGATTAGCAAGACTGATATTTAGCAGACACTTTGATCCAAAGTGAACTTGCCATGGTGGGTTTTGGAACTAAACCCAAGACAACGTCGCTGCTTCTCCACCATGTCCACATGGACACTTCATTGGTCTGACTCTGATTCCATTGATTATTCATTTGTTTTCACGTCTGTGTTACTACTTTCAAAGTAAAGACTTAATTGTACATTTATTTTGCATCAATGCCATGAAAAGTCCTTTTCCTTTGCGCATACCCATACACACGTCCTCCTGTTCGGAAGTGGACCACGCTGGCTAGCTGCACTCTGGACAGTTTGGTTATGTAAGGCCTAATGCTGCCCAGCACGCCTCTAATCTCACCATAATTCCAATGCCGCTTTCTCGTGACTTGGTTCTGGCCCTGGCGTGAGACTACCAGGTCGCCCTAAATAAACCGAGTTGTCCAAGCGAGCAAGAGCATTTAGTTATTTTACTCATTTGCTGTCTCAAACTCACAACCGATAACCAAATCTAGAATCTTATGTAACAGACAATCAGTGCTTGGTACACACTTTCGAATGTGATGTTCTCTGAGGTGACCTTGGCGGGTTCTCATTCACACTGCATGCCATTTATCAATTTAGTTAAGTTATTTTTGTCCAAGGTGACTTAAGGTACAAGCTGAATACTTACTTGTACTTGCTTTGCCAGTGGAGTTGCAAGCTGACTTGGCGTCTAGAAATATGTTTTATTTGACTGAATATAAAAATATCAGCTCCTCACATTTCCTATTTCCAAATTGATCCAGTCCACCATTAATAAGCCTGCCCCCACTACTTTACATCAGTCTGGAGAGGCCATCTAAGGACAAGGACCAGGGCAGGATGATGCCAATGGCCGCAGCTCACCTCTTCACTGTTGTGGTGGATCCACCTCCTCCCCGCTGTTTACTTGAAGCTGGACAGTCCACCGCACTCCCCTGTGCTGCACCACCAGACAAAAAGCACAGTGGCAGGACAGATATCTTTTCCCATGTTAAGCTCATCAACAGTGGAATGTCTGAGGGATGACTAGAAGTTTCTACCGTCCATGACACTGTGTTTACACTTAACATTTCCAATTTTCATTTTTTTTGTGCGTTTATGTATTTAGGTATTTTAACTCAAGTTCACTCCTAAATGACGTCAATCATAAATGGCACTATCTACTTGTTCATGCAGTAATTCACAGCAATGTTCTATGAGTGTGACTAAAGATAAACCGCAAGATACTTAAACATGCTTGAATGTCCCACCTTATCACTCAAGACTCGTCCTGACTGCTCAGACACCGGCAGACTGCAGACTACTACACAAAGGGACCCGCCCTTTGACCTGATCTACTTTCAATTCATCACATCTCTATTTTCCACCATTGACTCGGGACAGAGATGGATTTGTCAGCCACTACAATAGCTCACATGAGCCTAGTGAAGAGACAGAGGATCGAGAGGGTTGGAAGGTCATGCCTCTACAACTTCCCACGTGCCCTGATGGCAAGGAAGGTCCCAGATTGGATTAGCCTACCATGCACATGATCTCAACTTGTAAAATTGGTGTTCTAATTGTGAAACCAAGAGGCGTACGCATTTTATTCTGCAATTGAGTTAGCAAACCAGATTTTCTCATAAGGGAGAGTGGAACCCCAGTCAGCTGATTTGGCCTCTCACACAAGGACTCTCACAGTGTCATTGGTTTGCAGAAATAGTAGCAAAAGCATTTATTGAACAACTACTGTGTCTTATTGGAATGCCTTTGAAATATCTTTTGACTGAATTCCACTAATATATCATTGAGGACATGCAAATTCAACCAAAATTGGTTATATGCAACATCAGCATCATTACGTTGCATTGTTAGGGTAGACCTATAGGCTACAATTTGTTAAATGGTCAGGTTTGACAAGCAACTTGAATGCACAAATGGTCACCTTTGCTTTGGGACTGTTGAACATCTTGCTGAGGGAGTTACCCCACAAAAGCATAAAAGGCATATGAGGTATCTCAGGTCATCATGGTCACCAGGCTCCATCCTCGACGTCCTGTGATTGAAATGTATCAATAAGACACCTGATTCACCTGAAAATACTGATTTAGATTGTTCAAGGGTGCAGAGTCAGGCCAAATTTAGGCACAGGACAAGCCTGAATAGCCTAGACAGTTCTGCAGTTAAGTTTTAGGTCAGGTCCTGATGACCTAATGTTATGCATAAAATGCAAAAACAATCCTACAAAACAGATGTATTCAGTGTTATACTGGTTAATGTTCGGTAAAATAGATACCCTCTGTATTCCAGGGCTCCACAAACGTTGAAAAGGTTATGTGAGCCTGAACAATCTGAAGAGCAGGCTATATGGACTACAAAAGTATAATTCCCTAAAATGGTTTATCTCTACAGTCATCACTTAAATAAAAATACAATTCATCATATGGCAACAAATGTTGTTTGATGGTAATAATTATTTTTCAAACGTACTTCTGTTGACATTCTTCTGAATTCATCAATGCGTGATCATGTGAAGAGAGCATGATCGGGTGGAGACTTGGTGACGTACTAATACCATCGTCCAATCACATCCTCTGTTTTTTGGCTTGTGATTCGACTGTAAATACGGACTTCACTCTCTGAATCATTTTGCACAGCTGCAGCCTGCTGACTGAGCGGACACAACAGAACCAAGAAGAGCTGGATTGCAATCTGAGCTGACAGAGTCTCTTTTACATTGGGAACGACAAGGCAATTGTTGTTTATGCAGCCTTCATCCTCTTAAACGTAACCGAGGGCTGAAGAGGACAGAATATTGCAGTAAAGTCGTCAGTCTGGTCACCGTTAGCGATTTGGTAACCGGCTAGCTAGCTAACAGTTAGCCAGCGCGCAGTAAGTTAGCCACTTCTGCGCATTAGCTAGCTAGCCAGGGTATTTTTTATATTGTATAGACTGTTGGAAGACGCCGTTCACAGTGTTGCAGCAAAGTGCATCGAAGAATCTGAACGTGGTCGACGTGCTGGTCGGCTCGTTAGCCCATTGCAGTGCCTCCTAACAGCGGGCTAGGATATGAGAAAGAATGAGTCAAAGGGACACCCTGGTTCATCTCTTTGCTGGAGGGTGAGTAGCTACGTTAACGTTAACGTTATGTCACTTGAAGGAAGTCACTACGTCACACATCAAAATATCTCAGTAATTTAGCGCGCAATGCCAGCCTGTCAAGCAAACGATATCATTATATTGATTCAGTGGCAATAGTGTGGTGTTTTCTACGTCTTCCAATCTTACTCTATTTAAATAATTGTACGTTATCCCTCGAAGTTGCGGCCTAGCCTTCGGTGCTCGTTGCAGTGTCAGTGCATGGAGCGAGTCACTCGTGTCCTCGTCAAGAACAATTCATAACGTCATTTGCTTGGCTACCGTCTAATATAGCTATTTTGTTGTATACAAGTTTGTCTGTGTTATCACATTGGTTATAAGTATACCACTATAATAATATCCTTGCAGCAATGTTACATCAGCATGTCAACGTTAGCTTTAGAGCTAACATTAGCTAATGTCAAACAAGACAGTGTGGTGCAGAGGTTGGCACGCCAGCGGTTTCTTTTTGCTGCCTTCGTTCCACAGGCACGACTTGTTATGATCAAGACAAAACAATTGATGTAACGCTCAACGTTAACTGAAAACCTCCCGGCATCGTGTATGTATCTTGTATCGTATTGTTGTAAGAAGTATCAGTTCGATTGCGCCGCACATTCGTTTTCGGCAACGTTGCTCACATACTGTTAACTGCCGTAAGTAGCAATAGGCCTGAATACATTTTGTGTTTTGTAGTCAGTGTTTGAAAACGTCAAAATCCAACACAATTTTTACTCCATTCAAGCCAATCAAGAGAAAGCGCTTATAGCTATGTAGCCTTGAACACAACGACATGTATTTACCTTTCAAGGTCAAAAGGGCAGTCAATCATGCATATACGATTAAAATACAGATGACTCATCATACACTCACTGAGGGAATTAATAGCGTCAAATAATTTTTTGGCTCTTAACTTAGAGCTTTGAATATGAGCAGAGCCTGCAGTCATTTACGCAGGCCGGTGGACCAATTGGATCCCTCCCCCTTGATGTCTGTCAAAAACGAGTGAATTTGTTGCAGCCTGACATGCAATATGTAACGAATTAGTGTTCTTGTAGATTGCTTGATCAAGTGGTCAGGGTGCTCAAACCACACCTTTGGGAAATAGATGAGTACTCACAGACTTCTGCAGTCATGACGCAGGCCTAGGCCCTTCTTTGGAATTTGGACACTATTGGCATAGTTGTATTATTAGGAAGCCTGTTGTCTCTCCTTCAAATGAATGAAGATGAAGTAAGGTGTCCTTTAGCCATGTGTCATTAGCCATGTGTCATGTAGGCCTGCTGCCTCAACTATGTAATTCATGCCAGTCCTGACTCGTGACAAAGCACATCCACTGTGAAGCAATTATTAATCACTCCAACAGAAGTACTACTGTGGAAAAGAGAGTTTTGAGCTGTAGTCTTGATAATACTACTAATATCATCATCATCATCAACAGCAACAATAATACTAATAGAAAAAGTAGATAAGGACTATGTTGACTGTGAGGCCAAACCACCCCACCGGCATCACATCGGCTCCTTGAATGGAGAATTTGCTCACTGATAGCATGGTTTGGGAACAGGCAGTATGTTCTTGCTTTTTGCACTGCAGACTTCGGCGGTGGTAGCAAGCATGTTCTGCCAAACAATCTCTGCTTTGGCGAAGGTACTTGGCTATTTGAGCGCTCTGCTGGAAAGCTGAGTCCTGTTGCCCACTCAGGACCACTTTCACCAAAGGTCAAAATGACCTAACCGCAAAGAAATTAATTGTGCCGCTACATTTGTTGACTTCTGTTCCAGTCCCTTTTAGAGTTCTCAGATAAGGCGCTTAGAAAGTTCTTCCCTTAGGTTTACCTGTTGGAGATTGTTTTGATTTGCAAGGACAAGCTAGGTGGAATGATGCATCACTATTGCCAATGGGAAACTTTCAGATTTCAGCAAATTAATGTGCAATGCACCTTAAAGAAAGAAGCCCACAAACTCTAATCTGAATACAAATTTATTTCATAGTTTTTGGGGTGGACATTGGGAAAATAGGTCATCTGCAATACTGTACACAAATAGAAATGTTTATATGACAGGTTTAGCTTCGAAAGACTTTGTCTCATTCACATGTCTTTATTAAACGTAATTCTGAAATAGAAGTCCTGCACTTTCATTTCCAAGATTTATAGTGAGCAAAATTTCAAACAAATGAGATGTTGAGTTTAGCTTTTTTTTCTCCTACAAGTTGTGGTCTAACATTGAGTACTTTACATGGGATGTTTTGTTCATTGGGCTGCTGAATGTTGTGAAGGCTTAAGTTTGCAGTGTTACGCTGTTATGAAAGTCCAAAGGTGCCATAATATGTTTGCTACGGATAGATTGGTCAAGGGGACGCATTCATTAGGTTTGAGTGATGATCGGCTCATGTATTTGCTATTTAAAGCCCGTTTCGATTTCTTAGTAGCCTATATTTAAACACATAACATTGCATCTAAGCAGTTTCAGCTGTGTTGCCTTCCTCTCTTTCTTCAGTGTAGCAGGCCTGCTATATCCCAAAGGAGCTGAATTGCTAATATGGTATTTTTGTCATGGTAAAGCAATACAATTAGACCTTTGTGGTCAACATTTTTATTGTTTATTTTATGAGTAATGCATTGATATGAATGTGTCCGTTATGTGTTATTTCACTGTCCTTTAAGGCATTTTGGAGCTGTGTAAATATTTGATCTGAAGCCCAGTCTAAAATGGCCTACTTGTTTTGCAAGCAGGCAGTACTTGTAGACATATCTTTTTCTGGTGGTCTGGTCAAGGCTGCACAGATGAAAGTCGACAAGGCTAGTTGGGCCTGGTTGAGACCGAGTTTGGGAGCTTAAATCCTGTACTGTCAGATAAGTCTCTTCCAACCAAACAACAGCCTTGTGTCTCTGTAGCAGCGAAAAATCTGGTAATGATTGCCTAAGAATCGCCATTTTGTGGAAGTGGGAAAAGTTACCGAATTCTTTTTTTTCCTCCCCTCCTGTCTCCATTGATTTTTCTGTGTTACTGACTTCACAACTCCTAGAACACTTCTTCTTTTGCTAAACGGTTGTGTGGCACAGATCTCAACATTGATTCTACATTGTTATTTGTACAATACACTTATTATTGTGAACGAGATCTCCTTCCACGAAAGAGAACATTTCCACTGTGTGTTTGCAGATGACACACACACACACAGTCCGGCGTGAACTGACTGACTAGCCCTGAAAGTTGTTTTGCCTCGTTGTGAAGGCCCGCACATGCGGCTCGTGGGCTGGTCTCCAGCAACAGAGGCAGTAGCAACAGCCACGAGCGCACCCCTATCTGGGGCAAAGTTCACGCCTGCTAGTATGTGGGTCGGCCTTTTGAAAGGCAGCGTATAAATAGACCGTTATGAAGTAGGAGCAGCAGGAGCAACAACAGCAGGAGATATAGGGGACCCAATGCTGTATGGGATCCCAAGGAGAGGTCTGCTGGTCTTCCATGCTCTCGCTGCCTCTAGAACCACAACATCAGTCCTCCTGTCCCTCTCACCCTAGATTGGCTTTATTATTAAGCCACTAAGGCAATAATATGAGGAGTCCTCAGGAGCTTAACTGGGGCCTAAAAGACGGTCTCCCTCTCAGAACCAGCGCATGCTGCTAGGCCCTTACACAGAAAGTTAGCGCCGCCGTGGCTGCATTGCTTCAGCGCTGCACTTGTGATGTCAGAGCCCAGTATGCTCTGGAGAAAATGTTGGATATATACGAGTTTCTTAATGTTTTTTTCTTCATTTTGGTATGGGTAAAGCTGCCTGCTAAATGAATGGATATGAACATGAAGCAAAGGCAGGTGGTGTGCAGGTGGTTCCGTGTAGGTAATGGGATCGACCCGTATTGTGCCATCACGCGCCTCTTGATCCAAAGAGCCCCGCTGTACAGCTGGTTGAGATGCAGACGTCATGCATTTCACAGTTGTAGGCAGTTGTAGCCTACTTTCAACCTGGCCTGAGGGAAGATTAGGTAAATCACATCAAGGTGAAAGGGTGCGTCTGTGTGTCTGTCTGTCTGTTTGCGAGAGTGAGTGAATGTGGAGGGGAACAAGTGAATGCGCATTACCGATGTGAACCTCATGGATTGATATTTTGGGTCTGTCAGAATCCCTTTTTAAAGGCAAGCTTAGATCTTGTTATGGTGTGTATCCTGTAACTTGTCAAATCAAATGAAGAGTTGCATGTGTGTGAGTGAGTGTGAAGGGGCCACACTGTGAGCGGGTTCACCGTTCGCCTGGCCTTGCCTTGTTGAACATGCATGTGAACTTCAGCACGTATAGCTGACTCACTGTGACCTGAGCAAACATGCTGCCCCACTTTCCACTCCCGCTCCTCATAAAGGCCCCTATAAGTAACCAGGCATCAGCTCAGCTGTTTTGCGTTTACCTAACAGGCCTGCTTTATTTTAAGGAGACACAGTAGACGCAACCTTTCCATGTGTATGTTGCTGTGCTATCAAACGTATATAGCGTATCTGTGACAAGTTGGGACATGAAAGTAGGATTGGCGTTAGTGTGGTGATTGGGGCTGGAAGATAAGGCTAATACATTTGAGGCACAATCAACATGAAATGAAGTGGACAGACATTTTTGGCAAGTTTTCTCATTCCTCCCTTCACAAATTAAACAAATTAGCTCATGGACCTTATTTATAGCGATGGGTATGACAATGTTCACTCTTTAAAAACTGTTGAAGATAGGCATTGTATTGTATTGTATATTGTGTCCATATTGCATGTCTACACTTTAATTCATGCATTCTCTCTCTCTCTCTCTCTGTTTTCCCCCTCTGCCCCAATCTCTCTCTCCCTGTGCTTCTCTCTGGGCGGTGTGGTGCAGCTGTGGGGGCACAGTTGGTGCAATCCTGACGTGCCCGCTGGAGGTGGTCAAGACCAGGCTCCAGTCGTCCTCCGTCACCACCTTCTACGTGTCTGAGGTGCAGCTCAGCGGCGTCAATGGGGCCAGCGTGGCGCGCATGTCCCCCCCAGGTCCCCTGCACTGCCTCAAGTAAGTGCTGGCCGGCTTGCTGCTTCAAACTCTTCATTTTCCAGGGAGCTGCAGTGTCTTTGGGAGTGAAAAGATGCCAGTGTTGTTTAGCCCACCTGGTTTTATTTGTTTTTTTTTGCATATAAGAATAAAGCGACTGGGCGGATCAATGCACAGAATAGATTTAGTTCAAGTTCAAAAGGCACAGAAACATAACCTAGGCAACTGAGCTATCTGATAACTAGTCTGTTCCAGCCCTATTGAACTGGCTGAGTGGAAGTGCGCGGAGACCATAGCCATATGTTGACTGATGTCTGAAAACTCTTAGCAGATCTAAACTGGGTTTGGGGGATCTAGTGGATCACTTAGTGATATGCTGCCTAATAATGTAAATGTAGGAATGATCTGATTGGCAGCTTCCCCTCATTTGAACAGCAGCATCCTCCGTTGCTGTCTTAATGCTGCTTCACAAGCCACTCCCTTCCACATACCACATGTCATCAGGCTTTGTACTTCAGTGAACAGGCAGCCTGCACAACATGCAGCACAACATGCACATGCGTGTGATGCAACACTTCTCATCTGTTACTCCATTTCCTAATGTGTAATGCATCTTCTAATTTGAATACTACTGAATGCCTTTTTGCTTGCCTAGCCCAATATTCTAAACTAGGGCTGCACAATAATTGCAATATTAACTAATGTAATTGGATAATGGCCCAAGGCTACACATGATCATGCACAGTCAGTCTAGACATGATTTCTGTGTGTGTCTTCCTTCTTGACTGTGCCTGCCTGTCTGATTGGTGAGGTTCTGCTGTTCATGTGCTTCTCATGCGCTAGGCATGCCCACCTATCAGAAGTGGTGCAACTTTAAGAGTCCGTCGGGATATTGAACTGAATCAATTCGTCGACAAATTGCAGTTGCAGTACCCTTCAGAAAAAATCTCAGTTTCCCCAGAGGGTGCAGCCACATTCTAAGCATAACACTGAGTGGGTTAGTCATTGCCCTAATTGCAAGAGCTCTCAGCCACATGAGCCACACTATTTGCATGTGTTTTGCGTAGCCTGTTTCTTTGAGAACTATGTTAGCTATCTGTCTCTCCCAATCAACAAAGAGCAGTACAACGTGATAGCACATAGGCCTAGTCTGTGTCCTGTGTACACATTGCTACACTTTCTGTAACAAATGTTCCATTATGAATCCCTGACAGACAGTCATTATGGTGGCAAGATTGGCATGCATATGGGGTGATACCCCTATTATAGACGTCTTGGCGGAGATGAGTAATGCTTGAGATGACTGGAGAGGCAGAAACTGGTTCAGAGCTGCTGAGCTCCGTAGGTCCTGCCAAGTGCAGAAATCTCACACCGGTCTGCCGCTGGAGCAGCTCTTCCTGTGTCTGCCTGCCTGTGATTGGCTGAGGCGTCCCACCACCCTCCGCTGCCCCTATTTTTGAGCGGGGAGCTAAGAAAACAAATATCACAGGCCCGTTTTTATTCAGCGCGGTCAGGGATTTGAGAGACACACACAGGGCCAGCGCTGTTCTCTCCCTCTGCCCCTCCCCCTCCACTCTCCTTGGGATGACTGAGTCAAATGAGAGAGATTACGTGAGCGAGCGCTGTCTGCGCTAGCCATGGGTGACCAGGACAAAGCCCCGTAGCTGGCAATGTCATAACGTGGCCACTATTGCGCCGCAAAGCTACGGGCCAAGGAATGTCCAGACTGTCACCTGGCGCTCACAGAGATGTTCACACCTATTGGCTGACGGGATAGTGGCCTGGTGACACTCCGGAGGCATAGCTTACACCTCCAGGAGACCCACTCGAGCTGTTTAATAGGGGGCGCTTCCATGGCAGAGCGAGGCACTTACATCAAGGTCAGGGGGTCGTTGTAAATAGAGCTAGTGAAAAAAAAAAAAAAACACAGTGACAGTCAGCTCTGTATTCTAAGCAGGTTTGGATGAAAATATTTGCTCTATGAATGAATCTGATGAGTGCAGATAGTCTTAGTGATTTGTGTAAAGTCTGTGCAGTGTGGTGTGTGTTTTTGCAGTGGCGTATGTGCTCTGCTGAATATTGGGGGTGTGGCAGTGGTTTTTGGGGACCTTCCCTTCTCTCTGGGTTGTGTCTTGATTTCTTACGCCTCCGGAAAAAAAGTGGGTTGAGCCAGCTTCAGCACTCAAGAGGGAAAAGGAGGAGGGAAAAAGACTGGTTCTTTCTCTCCTTGTCTCTCGCTCTCGTTCTTGCTCTCTCTCTCTCTCACACACACACACACACATACACACGCACAGGCTCTGACATGAGAAAGTGGGTCAGCAGTGAAGGAGGAGGAGTCGAGGAGAGGATTCATATTTTACCCACAAGGCCAGCTGTGCCTGCTGCAGTAGAGAGAGAAGGGATTAGACCGAGTCGAGGGGACTTCAAGGCCACCCAGCTCATTCAAATTTGGCCATGTTCGGCCAGAATTAACACTGGGTCTGAGCCACACAGGGGCCAGGACGTCTCCAGCATTAATCACTCCAGACCGCGGCCACATACACGAATGAGATAGACCCAGGCCACGTTTTGGCCATCTTGGGGGCAAATCAATTTCAGAGGTTGTTCCCAATGCTGTAGGTACTCATGGCCATTTTTCCAAAACATGTAGTGTAGGACGAGTGTTAACTCTGCTCATAGTTTAGTCTGGGGCAAGTTTGACTGTCACAAAAATAGATTCTGAGTAATTTGTTCCAACAGATGAATCGAGACAGCTCTTTGAAGTCGATGATATCTAAACATAATCTGTGTGTGCAATGACCCCTGCAGGCCATACCCAAGCCGTGTTCAGACCAGACTCGCTCTAAACAGATCAGAGGCCGCGCTAGAGGCTCGCCGAGCTAGCCCACGCTGCTGTGGTGTTTTATTAAGCCAGCGGAAGTTCCGAATGGCTTTATTTATTCTGGCACTCGACTCCCAGCAGGAGGAATTTGATCTGACATTGAAGTTCATTCTCGTGAATTCTGCGTAACCTTCGTGTTTTTGAAGTGCTTTAGAATAAGGTCTCTGAAAGGCAAACAGTGTGATTTCCAAACACGTGTTCTCTGTCATCCTAAGAGCTACTGCCCCCATCAGAGATATGTTCAAGCTCCTTTTGTGTTGGATGTGAGACTTTTTAATAGGTTTATGTACAAGTTCCCTGATAAAGCATTGTGACCTGAATCTAATCGTTCTCTTTCCTTGTCTCTTTCAGGTTAATACTGCAGAAAGAAGGACCTCGATCGCTCTTTAGAGGTCTGGGGCCTAACCTTGTGGGCGTGGCTCCTTCTAGGTACAGTATGACTGACATGTCTCCTATCCTATCCTGTGTGTCTTGGGTCGCATGGCCGCTTCCTCAGCCCTTCCTTCTCTACCAAAGCTTGTACCGCCAAAAGAGGGAACGGGAGCACTCGCAGCATACAGTAATTTCCCGCATATAAGCCGCATTGTATGTAAGCCGCAGGACAGTGTTTTATGCAAGTTAAAAGAAACAAAACCATATTAACACCATATTAACTGCCCCCCTGTATTAACCTCGTAGTGGAAGAAATTTTGCAAAATCAATGTATAAGCCACGGCTAATAATCGGGAAATTACGGTACCAGCAGTTTGACAGAACAATTGATGTAAAGCGGCTCTTGAAGGTAGTCAGCAGGGTCAGTGACTATAAAGCTGCCTCTGAGCTCTGTAATGGTTGAGGGATGTTCCAGTGGTGCCTGACTGCGTTAATGGATCTGAGACCGAGCTAGCCATACGTTGTCCGTGTTATGTTTTTGCCAGTGCACAGCTCATTAACCAAAATGCTAAGCGCCCGGCGCTTTTAAGCGACCACTCCTGGGCCTCCAGCGGTTGTGCACAAACAAGGCCACTATTCCCCGTTGCCCCGCACTGGCTCGCTCTCCTGATCTGGCCTCACAGGCGGTGATGTAAGTGGAATAAGCGAGAGCAGAGGAGATGTGGAAACACAGGGCTGTTGTGCAGGATGTTCTCCACACACAGCTGCCAGGGGACTTAGTCAGAGCAGGTAGTTGCTCGGTTGCCTGCTCGTCGCTCATCAAGCCTTGTGTGTGTGTGTGTGTGTGTATTTGGCCGAGGTGTTAGTGTTGTTTCCAAAATGAGTTTTATACCATACCATGCCTGTATATTTCGATACCAATACTGAAACAGAACCACGGCGAAAACCTTAAACAGCTTATAGAAGTAATAGAATAGGTATAGATGACCGTGCATGGAACTCTGTTTTTTGTTAATACTATTGTTAATAGAAAAGTCTTTTTTATGAAAACCTGCTAAGAACAACCCTTCAAGTACGGATACCAATGAGATTGGGTATCATAGCATTTGTAATTTCAGGGTATTGTGATACCTCTCTGTTTTCGATATATTTGTGTGTGTGTGTGTGTACACGTACGTACGTACATGGCCAAAAGCTTAGTATACCTATTCATTCATTGTGTTTGTGCATTGGGAGATAGTGTGGACGTGTGTCTATTTGTGCATGTGTGTTTTTGTCCATTGTGTGTGTGAGGGTGATCGGATGTCTTTTCCGTGAAATGTGTGAGAACAGATATATCTCTTTAATGTTTCCTGGTTCGTTTCCTGTTGGGATTTGCCCTCATTTCCTCACGGTAGTGAAGATGAAGATGAGAGAGGGAGTTTTTTTCCTCTCTTAAGTCCTGATTTTGCCCCACCTCCCATGTGACATTGCATAACACTGCGTAGCGGCAACCTTGCCTCCACATTGTAATCTCACTGCACACTGCAACAATCGGACCTGTTGTGCTTTAGTATTTCTTATATTATTGTATTGATTATTTTTTTTACTTTTCAGTTTCTGTAACATTTATGGATCAACTTTTAGGCTATTTTTATTATTTTGTAGTTTTTCTAATTCATGGCTATGCACAATGGCTGCCACACTGTAGCTAAGCACTAAAATCATTCCTATTACTGCCATTGTACCCCATCATATGGCACTCTTTAGTTTAACTACAAACACAGATTTCACAGATAACGTATCTATAGCCATCTGTCGCTCAAATGGTGAGAATCTGGTAAACAAACCAACACTTTTCTTTTAACTGTTTTTCAGTTTTGATAGTGACTCTGCATTTGTAAATGTGTGTCCCCTTTAGAGCTTTTCAAACACCTCCACAAATATAAGTTGCTGTTTATTACAAGAAATAGTATGTGGTATATGCCCATATTGATTCTGAATCAAAACGGATTTAATGAAATTGTAACATGGCAATCTCTGCCAATACCCAGCCCCTATACGTGGTTTCTAAATCCACTGTAATGAAATGCTGAAAGGGTTAGAGAAGATCAGCACAGTGTGCCTCAGTCAGCACGTACAGCTGCACTCTGCATATGTCCAATGCATGCATATGGAATTCTTCAGGAATTCTTCAGGATCATCTCAAAATGCTGCTGCTGCTGCTGTTGTTGTGCAGCAGACGTGCTCATGACTCATGAGATGGGAATAAATAGTCTCCTGTTGCGCAACTCCGTCTAGAAATCCAAGCTTCACGACCCAGGGTGCCAGACCAAGGCAGAGACCAATAGATACGCTGCGCTTGCCCTCCTGTGAATGTGGCTGGCACTAGCGCCAGTGGACTGAGTCAGATGCAGGTGCTGTGTTGGTCATGAATGGCAATCGCTTCCGCTGGTTTCAAATCTGTGCAACATTATGTAATTGTGCTTTAACCTTGTATTAGCTCGCTCTCTGTCTCAGACAGCGTGGGTGTGTTCCCCTCGCTCCCCAGAGCGCAGCAGCACTCCCCCGCTGTCCTGACCCAGACACATGTCCCTAGCTGCCATACTCTAGCTCTAATTGGACCAGCTTTCACTGGGGCCATCGGAACAGGTAGTGGGTTTTGGCCGAGCTTGATTGTGAATGTGACATGCAAAATGTGAAGCTCTCTTTTTAGAAAATTTTCTTGTCTACATTTTGAATGTTGTTTTGCGAATGTGTATGAATAGGTCAGCATATATGGTATTGTTCCATGCCCTGTTATGTAACTGTTAGCTATATATATGAGGTGCAAAGCCTTCTGGTTTAATGGCCTATATGTTGTACACATATTTGTGTCTGTGCTTGAGAGAGAGAGGGGAGGGATGGGGGGTGGGGGGGGGTGGTTGTCTACTCCGGCCCAGTATATTGTTGTGTATATTTTTGGCCATGCTTTTTTTGTTTTTTTTTGGGACACGTTTAGCCGCTCATGACTAAACAGACTGTTACATAAAAGCAGGAAAGAACACCGTAGAGGAGAGGAGAGGAGAGAGCACTCCAATGCCCCTAATAACTCCAGTCCACGTGCTCACAGCCAAAAGCAAAACAGGACACAGCAGAAAGTGCTTGCTTGAGCATAGGAACATGCTAACGATCCCTTTCATTTGCATGCAGCCCACACATGTTGAAGCACCAAATCTCAGTTGCATTGAGTGCGAGTATTGTCAGTCCTTGCAAAACTATAATTAAACCTTGCTTCTGGCCTGGCACGCTCCCGCACATTTGATTGGTGAAAACCCGACAGATGTGTTCCTCGGATGCCGATTGGCTGCGTGCTTTGGAGTGCAGAGGCCACTGATAGGCCGAGCACGGTGCGGGGGAGTGGGTTTGGAGGAAGTGGAAAGATACTGGGCACTTGGTAACCAGGCTGTCACATTAAGCCGCTGGTCATCTCATCTGGAAAGGGCCCACGGTCGGCTGGGCTTTTGGCTGCTCCGTCTGCAACAGTGTTGCAGCACCATAGGCCTTAAATCCACCCTGTAGCCTCCCAGAGAAGCTGTCTCTATGGCTTACATAATGAAGAAGACACAACATTCATCCATTCATCTCACACACACACACACATAGACACACAGAGACACACAGAGACACACAGACACACACGACACGACACACAGGGATTAAAATCCAAGCCTCAACGGAAATTTTTATTTGCGTAATCCTGTTTCTCTTCCTCCCTCCCTCCCTTCTTTTCTTTTTTCCTCTTATGCCAAATTGCCTTCTGTCACTGATTCAATCCACCGCTAATGCCAGTCATGTGATGTGAGCTATGCGATCCAATACAGACCGATACTCACCCTGGGTACCCTTCACCTGAAAGTGCTGTGGATCGCCCCAGGCTACCATAGTCCGCACTCAGGGATGCAAGCATTCTGGGTACCGCACTGAAATAGTGACACTGCATACCATAGAGAGGGCATGTAGGGCTTTACGTTTTTTTAATCCATCGGTAATTTTCCATCTAGTAGTCATTGAATCTATAGAACTACTTTGACGTTTTAGCACAACGTTTGGTTGTTGTGTGAGGTTGCTAAGACAATCCAAGCACATTTTGGACATGTTAAAATGAATTGTCCAGCGGTCATTACCTGAAAATAAGTCCCGACAGGGCAAACAGGACCCCGATGGGAAGCGGAGCTTAAGTTAGATTTCGGTGAATCTGTTCATGAATGAGTGCTCCTGTACCTGCTGTTCTGCACATAACTCTTCTGACCCCTTTGCTTCGCCACAGGCTGGTTGGGCATCAGAGCTTTATGGGTTGGGTTATGCTGGGAGACAGGGAGACACAACATTGCCCTAAATGACTTTTAGCTTTATCCTGAAGTGTGTGTGAGTGCGTGTGTATGTGTGTGTGTGTGTTGAGAGAGTGAGAGAGTGTGTGTTGAGAGAGCGAAAGAGAGTGAGAGAGCACAAATTAATGGACGTGTTTGCTCCTTCTGTTCATTTATGTGCCCTTACCTTACATAACCATGTCTGACTGGGCACTCTCGAGTCATACAGGCACACTGGATTAGATATGGCAGGACCTGTACTCAAAGTTAGATCATCACGGCCTAGAGTGATGTGTTAAAGAGTAAAATAGCAACATTTCTTTTAAGATATACAGTCATTGTTGGCTTCTGTCATTGCTAGTCTTTCACACATAAGCATTGAGTGCTTGCCAGGGTACCTGTATATTGAGTTGGTACAATGTTGAGTCACAAAGCCACAACTGGGCCTGACAGAGTCCTGAGCAGGTGCTGTCCAGGCATCATCTAGATCACAAGCTTAGTAAGAACAGCAGAGGGTGATGCAATATTCGGAGGAGTTGCATAATGCAGCATCACATTTCACATCAAAGACTTCATTGTCGTGTAGCGCACGTGTGCAAACAAAGTGGAAGCCAAGATGCACTCCTCCGCGTGTTCATTGTACTTGGCTACCATGGAGTTTGCGGAGAGCTTTACTCTGATTATGTGGGGCACAAGGCTAACCCCTTATTCCGAGTGAAGCTTTACTGAGTGTCAGTAATCAGCCCTGGTCATCACCGTAGCCAAAGAATGATGGGGTTCCTTAGAGACACGTGTAGAGACGGACTACATAGAGGAACGCTTGTTTTATTGGTGTTCCATCTCAGTTCACTGAGCCACACCTTCTGGCCACAAATGTCTTGTTGGCGCACTTTTTAAACCTGATTGATCACCGTTTTGCCAGCTTGTTGTCACTATATTTTACCAGATAGATGCACAATCTGAGACCACATCACTAAACCCTTGTCCTTTTTCCCTTCCACAGAGCCATATATTTTGCCGCCTACTCGACAGCGAAGGAGAAACTAAATGGCGTGTTCGAGCCCGACTCCACACAGGTGCACATGGTCTCGGCCGCCTTAGCAGGTAAGAGGAGAGCCATTAACCGCTGCATCCACTCTGACTGAAGAATACTAAAACTGTAACAGTGCTCCCCTTTTTTGTCGTATTTAACCAGACTGTGTAGAAATGCTACAGTTTGCACTCGCTCTCAGTCTCTGCTCCATTAAACATGGATGTAATGTCTCTAAGACACTTTCGCTATTTTCTTTTTTTTTTTTTTTTAAGTGTAGGTATCTTGTTGATCAGTCAATTGGCCTCCTTTTCAATTGTTAAATAAGTTCAATTGTTTTGATATTTTTGTTTGATTGGAAGTTGTGGTTGAAGAGTAAGCACATTTGTTTTTTTAATTGTTTAAGCACTGATTGGGCATGGTTAGTCTAGGAAATTTGCCCTCACCTTTTAGATTATTTTTTTTTTTATTATTATTATTTGTTATTTTCCCCCTCCATTTTGAGGTAATTTGCTAGCTATGGGGTAGCATGGGTAGAATGAAAAAGCAAAAGGCACGACTGGTTTGTCCGAAAGCACAATTGAAGACTTTCAGGATCGGGCCCTCCATCCACTCATAAACATGTCCTGTCCTCAGAGCTCAGACTTCTACCCTCAGACAAAAGGGAAAATGGAAGTTAAATCTCAAAAACTGATAATAAAAAATTAAGAAACATATATAAATATATGTTCAAATGTAAAATATGACCTGATGTGTGTCAGAATCATCTTGATATTCATACTGTGTATTTTCTGACAATATTTTACAAGAAAACAAATCGATCAATCAACAAACCAATTTAATCATTTAAAATGGAAAAATTATATCGGAAAACACTCTTGCTTTTGAGTGGACGTTCTTGTCACTCTGGACTGCATTGATGGACTACATCGATGGATTGCATTTGAGCCCCAGCATTGACAGAGCCCTTTGCTCACAAAACTCTGGCACAGTAGCACCTCCGAATACACTACAAAACAGTGCTTTTCTTTTAAAGAAAAGAAAAGGGGAAAAACTTTCTCAAGGTCCTTAAAGTTTGGGTTGTGCTTTCCTTTCCATTTTTTCTTTCTTTCTTCCGTTTCGTTGTTTCCCCCTCCCCTGTTTCTTCTCCTCTTGTTTTGAGGGCTGGAGGCCATAGGTCATTACATACCAGTGTGCTACTAAACAGTCTGGCTTCACACGCTGCGCTGTCTGTGCTGTGTGTAGTTGAGGACGCTAACATGTAGGGCTCGATGCGCAGTGAGTGAGCGGCGGTCCTCGCGACTGGCGCAGGCGGATCCGCGGACGCCTCAGGTAGTCTCCTCTTCTCACTGGTATGGACATGATTCTCCTAACCGTAATGATGATGATGATGATGATGATGATTGTGATGATGCTTATGATTATGATAGAAATGCTGATGTATGTTTTTTTATTTTATTTTTTTATTTTATATTTTATTTTTTAAAAAAAAAACATGTTAATCACATACTCAGTACTGCTGCAGGCTTGTAGCTAGTTATTTTTGTTTTGTTTTTATTTTTGTTTTGCCCCTGTCTCCTAATCTCCCTTGTTATTGCACAGTCTTGACACTTTGGCCCTAACCAGCCTGTCACCCCCTGTAAAGGTAATTAAATCACAAAATAACTGCAAATGATACATGCGCGCACACACACACACACACACACACTCCTCCCCCTTATCCCCAAGAGTAGTCAGCCCTGGGGCATGGTAACCTTGTCAACTTAGCTAATGTTTATGTACCTGGCTACCTGTGTTATCAAGAGTACCCTACATCGTATGATAGTCAAAGTTATCAAACGGTTTGTTATACAGTAGATTTTGAGTAGTTCATTTGCAGTCTCACAGACTCACAGACAGAAGAAATAGAGTCACGTCCTTAATCATATCTGTCTGAAATGTTTATAACACTTGCGCAATAATCCATGTCGAAACAGTACTTTATTGCAGTGCAGCTTATCTAAATAACTCTAAAGTTATTAAGATGTACAGATAATGTCTTAATCACCAAATATTTTTTAAGGCGTGTCTCTATAGTAGGTCATGCTGTAAAACACTTTTAATTACCTTTTGTAAAATTTTATAAAATGGCTACACCAACAATATGGTCTTGCCGTGCCGTTAGAGGCAGTGGAAAATTTGCCCAGCCATTCTATCCGAGTGGTATATATCACAGTCGTATCGCTTTCCATGCCTTTCCTGCAAAGCGCCTCAGTTTCACCTGTGATTGACACTTCCCACATTGGGTGCGCAGCTCAAACTTCCTGACCCCGTTGGCCAGCTCCTGGTCTGTGCGCCTGCGTCTGAGCAGATGTAGGTCAGATGACTGCAGAGAGTGGGGTAGTGTTCCACGGCCACGTAGTCGTAGGCGGTGCATATAGAACAAAGGCAGCCGGCCAAGATCCTATGAGAAGGCGGCCGTTCCTCTAGTCTGACGCACACACATACATTGGTGCTAGTAGATCCATGTCTACTTGGCTGTACAGTAGAGACAGCCACGTATGGTTATGTATGCTGGAGTGTCATGCATGGAGATGTATGGCTCTTGGCTTCTTATACAGGAACGTTAAATGGCACACCAGGCTGTAGGCCAAGAGTACGCTATCCCAGCATCAGACCAGACGTGTTGAGTGCAATATATCATAGCAGCTGTAGAGTGTATGCATATCGACACAACCTCTGCCCTAATTTTGACTTTAGGCCAAAGTTGGAAAAAGTTTAACAAAAAAAAAAAGAATTGCTAAAACATGATCTGTCTGACATTTCAGATGCCTCTACACTTAAACGTCTTATTCTGTCTGAAGTGAACCATGTGCCTTGTTCCTGATTCAGCAGAAACTGCCTTCTGCCAAGCTCATCATGTAAATAGCTTATCTCAAGAGCCTGCTGTGAAAGGGTGGACAAAAACCCATGTTGTTCAAGTCATCATATCATCACTGGTTAAGGAAAAGAGTGTTTTATGCACAACCATATGCTCATGAGAAAGCCATGCACATCATATCTGTGTTAACTGTGTTAACATACTCGTTGCCTTATTTATTCAACAAGGTTGACAAGGTTAACATGTCCCAGTTTTAGGAAAATATATTTGTATTATTTATCTTGCACTGCTTGACCGAACGTTTCATTACTGTTTCACTTTAGACTTTGCCCCCTTTTCACCCCAATGACTTTTCTTTACCCCTCCAACATGTAGGTCAGATACAATTGTGATAATGGCAATGACAACACTGTTCTTGCTGCTCCTGTAGCATCAGCTAGGCTCTGTCCCCTCCATCTTTGAGTTTGATAAAGATTAAAAGCCAAGAGTGCTGTGATGATCTGTCAGGCTTCAGAACTAAAAAAAAAAAAAAAAAGAAGAATTTTGCATTTTCTTTTGGCATTCTATATCCTCCCTCTTTGTTCCTCCTCCTCCTCCTTGTTTTCCTCTCCCTCTGTCTTTCCTTCTCACTGCCCTTCTGACGGCACTTACCCATTTTGTGTGACAAGAAAGGAAAGGATAAACCAGAGTCCAAACAGGTCTCTTATGTTCTTGTGCTCTCGTGCGCTCAACAAGGAGCATAGCATCACGGGTGGGAGGGTGAAGGGCGGGTGGGCGGGCTGATTGATGAAGGCGATGGTAGGGGAGTTAGTGTTGGGGTCATGGGAGATAACGGAGGATGCTCTATTCCATCCCATTCCACGTAGTGTGTATTTTGAGTGTGCTTTTTTGTCTTCATCATCTTATAACCATAAATAAAAGCAACGCCAAAAACAAACAAACAAAAGGGGGGACTTCTGCTGCTGCTGCTGCTGCTACTGCTTGTGACTGTGGTACAGACAAGCCTGTGTCTATTTTAGGGCTCTGTACTGTAGTTGGCAGCCCTGCGTGGGGGGCCCTGCGGGGCAGCCAATGTCTGCAGGCTTCTTACTGCAGCTGTGTGGAGTAGCTTTGTCCCCCTCCCCCGTGAGTACTCGCCAGAGACGCTCTCTGCTCTTCCTCTCTTTCTTCCTCCTCCTCTTCCTCTCTTCCACTACTACTTGCTACTGCTACAGATCTCTCATACTTTCCACCCAATTGCTCCTTAGGAATTTCAACCCCTTCCCCTCCCCTCCGTAGACACCCACATCCACTACCACCACCCCACCTCTCTCTAGGTTCAGAACGACATGCATAGATGTGTTACTAGCCTAAGATAAATAACATGTTCTTATGTGAGCAGGATAGTCATAGACTTATGAAGGCTTTATGTTATTGCTATACTCTTAAGTTGGCAATTGGGGTTTGGACTTTGTTTTGTTTTGGTGGGGCGGAGGGGTAGGGTTGGTATCCACCTTGACTTGATCTCAGAGTATCTGAACTTGGATCATACTAAAATCTTCTCTCAAAAAAAAAAAAAAAAAGATGAATCAATTGTGCACACATCCACTTAGTGAAACTGAAGCCAGCTGTCTAGAGCTAGTCTGCTGATAACATCGCATAGAGAATTCAAAATGGGCAGTTCATGTAACCCAAGTTGAATGTAGATCACTTCTTAAAGCCATTGCATTTGCACAACCCATGCACCTATTCACTGCACGTTTTAAAAAGCAAAAACGAACCACAACAAAAAGAAAAAAAAAAAGAAAAAAAAAACTGACCCCTCGGTGCTAACATGTATACTAATTCCGTGTGTCTAAACCTTACGTGTCTGTAATTTTCCTTGCTGTACTGGCATGGAGTGTCCTTGACCCATCAGGGATACCAGTTGTCATATTTTGTGTTAGTTTTGAACATTGCGACAATTAACAACCCATTCCACGGAAGCCATTGATATGCAGCATGTGGAGATAGGCTTACACAGCCTTTGCCCTCACAACATTTTATTGATGTTTTAGTCACTAGTAAATGGCTCTTCAAAAGAGCTACCGCACAAGTATATACTTCACCAAGTTACTGTGGAGGACAATGTTTATTTTTGTTGGGGGAGGGTTAATACTCACCTATTGGCCAGTTACAATATCAGTTCAGATGCTTGAGTTTGAGGATGACTTCTTTAACCTGAGCTTATGGCTTATGGCCTGAATTCACTTCTATGAGGTCCTCTTGACCTCTACGTTCCTTCCAAAGAGGGCATCTGAGTGACCATCAATGATAATGATGATAGGGATGCATTCCTGAGCAAGACGCAGTTGGTCAGTAGTGAGGCCGTTCAAAGTCCTCAAGTATTAAGCTCAAGTAGTATGGAGTGCATTGGATATCTTTTGCAAAAAACTCAGCCATAAACCCATGTTAAATGAGTTTTCATGTGGATTGGTACAATTTACGAGTTGAGCATTTATCACTACTGGTGATGTTGTCTAGAGAGAGCACTAGGCCAACAGATTGTCCATGAGTGTGTTGACATGCACTGTCTGTTACTGCCTCCTCTGAACCCACTGTCTTGTTTTTCCCAGGGTTCACAGCGATTACGGTAACCAATCCAATCTGGCTTATCAAGACCCGCTTGCAACTTGATGCCAGGTGAGTGAAACAAGCGTGTATGAGTCATTTTTAAAAGAACGGATCCTCTGTACTAAATTGATTAATGAAATTGAGATAACTTTTTGAAAAGAAAGCCTTGATGTATTTAACATCTTTTACTAATCCGATGCTGTGTAGGAACCGAGGTGAGCGTCACATGAGTGCATTTGACTGTGTCAAGCGGGTGTACCAGGCAGATGGGATCCGGGGATTCTACAGGGGCATGTCAGCATCCTACGCTGGTATCTCAGAGACTGTCATCCATTTTGTGATATACGAGAGCATCAAACGCAAGCTGCTGGAGTCCAAGGTCCAGGCCAACATGGACGAGGAGGAGGAGGTGGTGAAGGATGCGTCAGACTTCGTAGGGATGATGCTGGCAGCAGCCACATCTAAAACCTGTGCCACATCTATTGCTTATCCACATGGTAAGTCTTTGTTGGTTGGGTTATAGCATATGAGCATATTTGATAAGACATTGCCTTTGCCTAAATTGCAAACCTTGCCTTCACTGAGCAGTACCTGAACCTGAATTATTTAAGATGTGTATAATTTATAGAAGAACATGCACAAACTAAATATGAAATGTGTGAACAGCACAAATAATGGATCAAGCAAGTGGCCAGGAAGAGGTTTCAAGGAAAGAACAAGAAACCACTTCCTGTTAATCTGTTTTTATTAGTAACAGTCAGTTTAAACACTAAAAATAACTGTCAAAAAAGACCCTTTCAAGGAGAAAGTGCATCCCTGCCATAGTGTTTCATCATTGAAGTTTTGCTCAAACAAAGCATTTGTATTCTGTATTCTTTTTATGTGTGATCTAAAAAACAGACAACTACATAACACCTGACGGTATGGTCTGCTTTTTGGCTTTTTCTGAATGGCACACTGACTCTCTTCTCTCTCTGTCTCTCCCACAGAGGTGATCCGCACTAGACTTCGAGAGGAGGGTAGCAAGTACCGCTCGTTCTTTCAGACTTTTGGCATGGTGATGCGTGAGGAGGGCTACCGTGCCCTCTACCGCGGTCTCACCACCCATCTGGTCCGGCAGATACCCAACACCGCCATCATGATGTCCACCTATGAACTGGTGGTCTACCTGCTGAACGGTTAACCCATCCCCCGCCCCCCAGCCCCGGCCAAGGAGGAAGAAAAGGAGAGTGAAGAAGAGATCGAAGGATGGAAAGAGATGGATATAAGTGGAAAATGGGAGAGGACTAGGAGGGCCCCAGAAGTTCTCCCAGGCCACTAGAGGGTGCTGTTGTCCGAGAGATGAAATGGAAAGAGTGGGGAGCAAGGGGAAGGGCGGAGGGTGGGAGGGAACGAATGATCGAGAAAGCGATCGAGGGAGGAGGGGGCTAGTTCAATCCTATGACAACACTGCAGGGTGGTTGTTTGTAATGGATGGTGTCTTATTGAACCAGCCATTAGTGATAATCTCGTTTGAACTCTGTTGTCTCTCCATAATTCCTCTCTTGAAGAGGAGACATTTGAGAAGACAATCAGATGGAGGGGGATGCTTGACACTGTAACCCCTGTTTTATGGGTGAAAACACTGAAAATTAACGCTTGATGCAAATATGCCACCATTTCTGTTTTTGTTGTTGATGATGATGATGAAGATGATGATGATGATTCAGTTTGTCATTTGTTTTAAAACGGTCACTTACGCAACCACAGTTAATTTGTCTGTATGGGTTTCATTTCTACACAGGTTCCTGTAGAGTTAGAAGTTGGTTGCTAAAGACAAGGCTGTGTTCAAGCATGCCCCTCCGCTCGCCAGGGTGTCCCTCCCTCAGCTCAGCGCCACAGACTAACCATGTGCATCACGCCGATCCTTCCGCTTTGCTCTCGGCCAAATAGTCCTGACCCTTTTTAGTCCATTACAACCCTAAAGGTCCTTCATGTAGACATGTGTTTCATGCAAGCAAGATGTCATTTCAATGGGGTTTGTGGAGTTGTGCGGTGAAGTCTTCAGTAGTTGCAGATGAGCTCTGTAGCGCAGAGAGCGGCCCCTGTCTGCACGTCTCTTGAATGCAGCTTTTTTTTTTTCCTCCTGTAACATCCAGACCTGTCTCGCAGGCCTCTTCTGGAAAGGCTGCTTACTTGAAACTAGTCAGTGTTGAAGTCCGAACGGCAGCGCCTACAGACCTTTGTTCTGGAGTGTCAGACTCGGGGATGTCTACTCAGACATGGCCCTGACACACACACACGCACACATGCACATTACCATCCGGGGAGGTGCCGCTCTCCCCACCCCCTCACCGTGGCTTTTTTTGTGGATAGTTTTAGTCTTGTATTATAAATATATAAATATATATTAAAAAAAGAAAGAATAAAAAAACAGTATTACTGTTGGAGCAAGACAGTGTTTTGCTTAGCAGTGTCCATTGAAGATATTGTACAGTTCAGTGTACTTGATTAATTTTTAGTGAAGGATATTCCTATATGTGTATATAATATGCATATCAAATATCCCCTTGTCCATAATCTAGGTCCTATGATCATGCAGTAGGCTGCAGTTTCAAAAGTATTATTTGAATCAACTGCATTTGTTCAATGTAAAACAAGTTTGAATCTATCGCAATATGCGCAATATGGTGTGTCAATGTGTTTTTGGTCGATTTTATTTTGTTTTCTTTGTTTTTCTCTTTCTTTTTGGTACAACATGCTGGCCTTGGACTCCATAGACAGCCCAAAATGGAGTCTATAATTTTGTTTTCTGTTTTGCTTTGTTCTTTTAATCCTTTTCTTGTGTGGATCTGTGAAAGGTCAGTGTCCTCATCTCAGATGTAAGTTTACATGCAGCGCCCCGTTCCTTATTGTTTATGGAGCTCATATTAGATTGATCAACTGGGTCACCCTCAGCTGGTCACCTCGTGGTTTCCCGTTTCTCCGGTTTCATCTTTTGTGTCAAAACAGATTATAGGTTTTTTTTTTTTTTTTGTCATTCTCTAACCAGCCAGCTTGTGGTCCTCAGTAACGTGTGAGTTGTGAGAATCTTCTCTCCACAAGGCCATTTGACGACAGTCCTCACTCGGGGTAGATGTCATAGTGAATGTGTCTCTCCTTATGCAAGTAGCGAGCTCAGATCATGAACTCGCTGCGGTAGTATTTGGGTTGAACATGAGTCTCCCTCCACTGAACTGTGAACGCTTGAATTCCGTGTTTTTTTATGTTGTCATTGTCGGCATACGGTACTCATCTGTTCCATCAGATTCTGACAGGTGCTACAGATTCCGTGTGGGACTTCCTGCAGCTGCTATTGGCCTACATGGTTCTGTAGTGCATACTGTAAGGGGCTATTCATCCCTCTTAACAGTGTCGTATTATGTGACAACACTCAACTCAACATTGAGCACTTGTCTCTGTGCAAATACTATATCTTACACTATCATACTGTATTTATTAACAATGACAAATTTCCTAAAGGCAACTGCCAGAATGGCACGGATTCAGGTTATTTGATAAGTTAGCCGAAATGGACAGGCCCTATTACTTTAACCACCAAAGCAGTTCTGTTCAGTACACTCAGAGGTGGCAAAAAACATGAATTTCTATTAGAATGTGAGAAATATTAAATCCTACCTTTGCCTAACCAGCCCATGCGGAAAACAAGTAGTGCTTTGTGGAGCCACAAGCCAAATGAGCCTGGAGAGGTGGGCTCCACTGTGGGCTGCACGGGTGGCCAGATGCAGACAGCACCACAGCCAGTCAACTGTGGAATAGCCCAGGTCCTCTTGGCATTACAAAGCAAAAGCAAGATGGAGGCCATTGGGATGGCAAACATCTCTTAAGCTTGTATTAATTATTCTTGACACGATCGGCCCAGATTTGGCTTACTAACTGCAGGTGTATAACCTGCCAACATGGCATTACACAGCAGATGTGACAACTGTTAAAATAAATCCTGCCAACTGGAGTCCACCAAGGGATGTTTGAAGAACATTTGTTGCAGTTGCTGAATATAACGATAAAAAAAAAAAAATCAGTTGACAAGATGATGGGAGCTCTGGAAGTGATGATGGGTGCTTAGGGAGCTCATGGGTCTGTGTGTCTCATTTCACCATTCTTGAACCTGTTTTTTTGGTGACAAAATACTCTGGGGAGATTATGGTGTCCCAAGCACCAGATCACTCAACACTAATGCATTGAAAATTTCTGTTGAATGTTTTATTTATCCTTCCTCCATTAAGTTCTGATTTTGTTTTGTTTGGGCTTTTTTACACCTTAAAATGTGGCCTATTCTTAGCTGGCTATGTGTTATACCTCCTTTTGTACAAAATAAAAAAAATCAACTAAATAATAATAAAAAAAATAAAATAAAATAAAGAATCTTTGTATTGCTCTCTTTGTCTGCACACACTATATAATTGATACAACGTTTGCATGCAAGACCTCCACATGTAATGTTAAATATAGTGTAATGTTAAATATCGACCTCATGGTGTCAGCATTGTTCAGGAGATAATGCCGCGACACAAGTCATATTGGCAGATAGTCTAGATCAGATCCAAGTTCGCATAATGTCAGTTAAGATTTCATTTCACTTATGTGTCCGAGTCGTGTAACATATTGATCTGCTGTCATTGCATCATGCCATATGGGGTTCTGTTTTGCGGATCAACATTCTTTTGAGCTGGTCAGTCACCAGGTATAGACCCATTTATTATAAAACATTTGAATAGCAGCACAATAAAATAAAGGTTTTAAAAGTAACCTATACTACTATTGTATGAAATCTAACAAATAGGCTACTTAACGTGTTAGAATAGAAGGACAAACACTGGCCAGATCTGCTTATCCGTGAAGTAGGCTAACATTAAGGGTTTGTTCATCTATAAATCTACATGCAATGCTACATTCTCTTTTTGAGTCTATTAATCTGACCATATTTCATTTAAATTTCGTAGTAGCCTATAGGCAAACCTGGTTGAATTAATTCAATCTTTTTTCAGAAGCCCTACAGGTTACAAAAATATATTAATTAATTGATTAATTAATTATTTTATCTTGTGTCATTTTTCTGCTCGTGTGGCCCATGCCCATGATCTCATTTGCAGAAACGTGCAGACGGGGTCAGCGACAGGGCCTAATCAGTTAAGCCCCGCTCTTTCCACACCACCGTGGCCGTCCTCTCCCATGCACTCCAATCGTCCAATCAGCGTTAACACGGAAAAGTGAACAGACGCTCGGATAGGGTTGCCTTGCTGAAGCAGGCAACAAAGAAACAAACGCGACGTCGGGGTAATTCGCTGTAACGTTGAGCGTTCGTTGTGCGGCCGCCTTGAAGGAGACATTTTCGCTTAAAATACATTTCCACACCTGTGAAATAACATAGCTGATGTTTAGTTTGAGGATATATCATTTTCACCACAGAAACATCAGTTCCTTTGAAACAAGTTAACTTCCTGAAGGTGAGTGCTACATGTTATGATACTGGTCTTGGTTACGAATCTTTATGCCAATGCAGCTTTATTTGTTTTTTTTCCGAGTGTGACAACTGTACTTAACTCTATTTTATAGTCGAATATTATGCCTTATGCTAGTTTTGTATACGACCGACATTGTTTTTTCTCGAGAAAGCCAAACCTAACTCGTGTTTCGCGCAAGCTAACCCAGCTAGCAAGCAAACACCCTGGCTATTCTCGCAGCTTTTGTGTGAAGTGCAGTTATATACACTTTGTTGCCTTATTTAGAGATGCAAACTGATAAAAAGCTATCACAGTCATCCCAAGGGCATCTTGGGCGAAAGCATACCGAAGCATTGAAAGTGGCTTATGTGTGCTTATATTACGCTATTGCGTTACCACCCCTGGGAACACGATATGAAATGCAATGTGTGTTATCAACCTAGCGGTTTGGTAACTTCAGTCGGCTAGAGACTAAACTGACTGACTAGAGTGCTGTGTCTTCACTTACTCAACATTGTTGTTGTGGCCTCTGGACCATGGTTAATTTTGATTAAGTGGTGAATGACGTGTTCATCTGTTTCATAATGTTGGAAAAATCCACAACTTGCTAAATTTTGTTTTATTTGACTATTGGTCTCCGGTGTCCCAATGATGAAAACATCCATCAAAGTATTTGTGTTTTCTGCGCTTTTCACACTTTAAAATAGTGAAATTGCAAGTCACTAGCATGTGGTAATCAGTGATGCAGGTCTGGTGCCCGGGCTATGGTGTAGGGCCATGTTGGTCATCACAACAGCCAACCATGGAGGGGTAAAAAGATTGCAAATTTTCCCTTTTTTTACTTAATTTGCATCAGTTGCCCACATTGTGCTCACAGCCTTCTGAAAACGTTTAGAGCCAGACCACCGTCTGTGTGGGTTACTTTGCCTGAGTCTGCTCTGTCCCCTATTACAATTTGTTTTTCGACTTTGAAGATGAGTGCTTCACAATTATATGGATGGACCTTTGGCATATCAGGACTTCATCAAAATGCAAATATTCCCCAGCATTCAGGGCTCTGACAGATTCTCTCTCTGGATACCTTACAGTTCCATCTTGCGAAGCAAGACTTTGGTTCAGCTTCCTTCCTGCGCTGGCATGGCGGCACTCTTCCCTTGAGCCGTCTGCCTGGCCATGTTTTGGACTCACTCCAGTTCACAGTAGCTTCGCGTTTTTATGTGTTCCATTCCCGTGTGCTGGTGCCAGCAACACTCGGCAGGCAGAGTGGATACCCCACAGGCAGACCCGTGTGAAAATCTGGGAATGTAACCTATAGCACGGTAGCACTTAAATATAGGAGTTTTTGGGTTGGATTTTCAGGTTTTGAATGACTGCTACTGTTGTTGTGAGATCTCTCACTGTATACAGCATTTCAACAACTTAAGCAGGAGTGTAGATGAAAACTAATACTGCAATAGTCACTTATCACTGAGAAATAGTATGCACGGCATCACTTGAACGAAGTGAGCCATCTGGGCATTTGATATGCTGAACTGATTGTGCGTAATTAGCTACTGTATCCTCTCCAGCATTTCACATGCCATTTTAATCAGGCAGAGAGGGCTTGCCTTTTGTCAGATGGACCTCTGGCGTGTGTGTCCCCCCCTGGCAGCTGGGGCACTGCCATTGTTGGCCCTCAGGGGGATGACTGGAGGCTTCCTCTTCTTTTGTTGTGGAGCTCTACAGCAGTAAAGCCCAGCCCAGTCTAGTCCAGCCGCAGATGGGGCAGAGCCGCGGCCAGGGCTGCCAGTGGGCTCAGCTGCCAGAGACCGGGCCGGTCAGGACTGGCAGCAGCTGGCCACTGGTGGTGGTTGGGGTGGGGAGGGGTAGGGAGGTCCAGGTGCCCTGTGGTGAGCCCCCCATTTTAATTTGGCCTATTTGGTATGGCCAGCGGGTGATTTGTGATGGATGGATCTGTTCAGGTTGTGGGGGTGGGAGGTAGTATAGTGTGTGGCACCCTGAAGATTGTATGATCTGGCCAACAGAGAAGAGGTGTTTGTGGGCAGTGGCAGTTCAGAGTGTGTGCATGCAAGACCATAAGTAAAGGGGGTTGTGTGCATCCCTGTGTTGACTCCATGGAAACAATCCATTATCCATCCTGTCCTCAGCATTTCACTGTCTCTCTTTGGTTGCTTCCCTTGTGTTTGTCTCGCTCGAAATGCTTTGCTTAATTGCCCTCTCTTTCCCCCTCTCATTTCTGACTGTCACAGTGGCAATAAACCTGAGTTATGGGAACCCCCCCAACCACCATCTCTTTCTCTCTCATTCATACACAGTCACACACACACACACACACACACACACACACACACACACACACACACACACACACACACACACACACACACACACACACACACACACACACACACACACACACACACACACACACACACACACACACACACACACACAACACACCAACACACACACTTACCTTAAGAGTACACATGGGATCGATCTACTTTCCAACTTGATTTGGGCCATCTTCATATCTTTCTCTTTTCTTTTTTTAAATGCTTTTGGCACACCAGTGAGCTGGGTGTGGAGCATATTAGCCTAGTCATGTGGAGCAGAAGGAAGTCAAGATGTCTACAAGAGTTTGGCTGTGTTGTAGCTGTTTTTGCAGAAGTTTGTTAAACATGTTTGTTTGGGCTTACTTATTCAGGGCGTATATATTTGCTCTGATGTGATGCAACAAAATGTATGCAGGGACTGTATTTCCTTTGATCTTTCCTCCCCTTTATTTCAAAATCCACGGGTATTTTTGGTTGTTTTCCGACTGCCTAGCAGACCACTTTTGGGCATTTTCTCTCTTTCTTTCTCTCTCTCTCTCTTTCTCTTTCTCTCCCTCTCTCTGATCAGTGCTCAGGCATGCTGTGTTGATCTGCTGTTGTCAGGCACAGTAGGGGGACGCCAGCTCAGCAGAACATGACACAACACACACACACACACACACACACACACATGCACAAACAAACACACACCCTTCCAACCAACTGCGCTGAAAAGCCTACAAAACCCCGAGGTAGCAGAGGGCACATCTTCAAGTTCCCGGGAAACTGAACTTTCACACACCTGAACACATGCCTCAGAGAGGACCAGAGGCCAAAATGAGCGTGAGCTGGCCTAGAAAACCCCCCTCACTGTCTTCACTTGGGATTTTATCCTCAAGATGATGTCTGATGATTAAGATAAGGCCTGTCCATTATTCAGAATTGAAACCTACTTTGTCTCTCCTGCTCAGACCTTAGTGTGAAATTGCTCATACTAGCTGCTGGTTTAATTACTATCCCCAAGGCTTCATGAAATGATATCCGCACAGGCACAGCACACGCAGTATTGTGTCTTTATTTTGCTTTGATCTCACTCCATTAGCTTGAATGCCCTACCTAGGCTGACTGGACTGGACTGCCTCCGGCCCTAGACGCAGTTGTCATGTGTGTTATTTATTTGTTGTCATGACTTTGCAGTAGCTAAAGACTTCCTAGTAGTTTAGTGTGCCTGACGAGCATGTTGCTGGTGAAATCGATGAGGGGAGCGCAATGGGAATACACACAAGCCTGCATAGCGTGAGTAATGGCGCGGCACGACTAGTTTGATTTCTTTCCGCCAGGCGCTCGTATTTATAAATGAAGCCCGGCATGCAGCTCCATTAGTGTGCTGGCTTGCATTTGCATTTAAATGACACAAGCGCCAGACTCTTTCCGTGTCTCCCGCTCCGTCCTTATTTCTCGTTTGAGTTCGGCTACATCATTCAATTTTTTCCCTCCCCGACATCGTTCAGCCGGTCATTCTCTGGCCTTTCCCTTTCTTTTTTTGCACACTGTATTTTTCTCATTCATTCCTCCTTTGCTTGCTTTTTTTTGTGTGTTCCGGAAGCATCAAGCAGACCTGTAAGTCATTGCTGCTGTTTTTTTGTCTGTGCCTGTTCTTGATGTGATAGCATGACGGCCCTGCTGTGCTGCCAACCCATGTCTCTGTGAAGTGTGATTTCATTACTATCCTGGGACGCAACACTAAGGAGGATTGATGTGTGTGTGGCGGTACTGTGGTGTCAGGGTGTTGGGGGACCACGGTTGCATGCTAGCTGGAGTTCAAGGTGTGTCAAGTACACGTGGCGTTGCTTTGGGACGTGCCAGGTGCTGTTTTCAGAATGAGTGTTGACACACTGCCCCGTGAACGTTTCACACCCAATCGATCTTCCAACCAATGGAGACACAGCCCTACTTTTCAGACCATAATAAGCCTATTTTAACCTTCATTGCAATACTACATAAACATGACTAGTAATGAGACATTTTGTTTGTGTTCGTTTGTGTAGCTGGAACTGTGGCCTGCTGTACTAACAAGTTAGGTAACTGGCTTACCCAGGTAACATTGTAGTTCTGTTTAACACCAAGTTGGGTAATCTGTTTTTGTCAACCCTGACCTCCCTTAAATACCCCGTATTAAATCTGGGTAGGTTTAGGTTATACCTTCTTTGGAGTGCAGGCCACTGGACTCTTCTCGCCTGATCTCCGCTTCCTGTGTGGGTAAGGAAGAGCAGCATGAGTGATGGACGCCATAGGTGCCTCTCATTCAGCGTTTATACGTCCTCCCTCGTTTCTCGGGCCTCGATCCTCACTGATCTAGATAAAGAATGATGGGGCGGCAACAATGGGATAGTCTATCCCTTCCTCTATCTTTCTTTATGTAGATCAGGATCGAGGCCCGAGGAGCGAGGGTGGATGTATAAATGCTGAATGAGAGGCACCCCATGACTGACTGGAGAAGACTACGTGCTGGATGCGGGACAGATCCAGAGTCGCACACAGCCTGCCCATTTCAAAAACGGTTTCCAGGCATGCTTTGGATAAACGCTAGCCTGACTCTCGCCAGACCCTTGTAGTTCCGCCATGCTCCACTAGAGGCGTTTCGCTGAGCTCCACACAAGGGTCTGGACGCGAGGGCAATCCAAACCCCTGGGCCAGTGCTCAAAAAATAAGCAACCAATCAGGAGCGCCGAAGCGAGTGTTTGATTCAAATAACAATGGCGGCACGCAGCGAGGAGTCTTGTGCTGACATTGATTCTGCTATTTCAACCGTTTTGTCGAATCTATCGAGTATTCATTCTTTAAAAGATTAACAGAGAATCGTTTTGAAGACATTTATTGGTGGCAAGGATGTTTTTACTCTTCTTCCGACCGGGTTTGGCAAGAGCTTGAAGAAGCCTAGCACGTCATTCAAGATAACAGGCAAGTGGTTTATCGAATCACATGCGAGGATGTTTTACAAGGACCCGCCTTCAGAAATACATCTCCTATCGAGAAGTCCCAGATCCTTGTGTGAAGCAGACAGCGAACTACAGGATCTGGCGAAAGTCAGGTTAGATAAACGCATGCTTTAGATAAAAAGCTACCTGCATCTCAGCCTGATTGAATGCAATGGATAATTTCTGCTTTTCTGCCACCGTTTAGTGCCTTAAATGTGGCCACACTCACACACCTAATCAGGTTTGTGGTTTGTTGAGCTCTCGTTAGCGGCCCAGTTCAGTATTGATCTCCAGCATCTGTTTCCTCTCTCTCTTTAAGCGCTTATGTGATCGCCATGGAACCGCTGCGCTGTCCACTCTGTCGAAAAAAACATGTGCTGTCATGTGTGCATTATCTCTCTCTCTCTCTCACACACACACACACACACACACACACACACACATCTGTGCACTGCAGTGCTGATGGGAAGGCAAGCTGAGATAATAGAGCGTGCTCTGGGGCCATGTCTTTCAATTGGGCTGGGAACAGAAAGGCACCTGGCCTGTCTAAATGTGCTCCAGGACCCGCAGAAGAGATGGAAGTAGAAGTTTGATGGACTGACATCCTTCCTTTGCTCTCCCTCCCTCTCTGTAGAGTAATGCAGAAGAAAAGAAATTGGAGAGGGAGGTAAGAGGTAGGACTTGAGGCTAGAGGGATGACGTTATCCCTCGGTCTCCTTCTGCTATCTCAGGTCGAGCTCTCTATCTCTGTCTATCTCTTTCTCCATCTCTGCTATCTGTGCCTTTGTTGCACACTGGCAGTGTATTGCTGTGTCTGTCTCTGCCTGTACAATCAGTGTCAGTTCTCAGTGGTGCTGTTGTGGGAGCCTAACTAGGTACGTCATAGGCAGATGTACATGTAGGGCATCCACTCTGCCATCTGACGGCACAAAGCGACTTGGCTCTGTGTGTGTGTGTGTGTGTGTGTGAGATTGTGTGTTGGTGTCGGTGAAATGCAACAGTGCCAGCCTAAGAGGGCAAGCAGGCACGGTGTTGGTGTGTGGGGGAGGGGTTGGGCTGTAGCCAGCCACCATATAGGCTACCTTTTTAGAGGACGCTGACCGCATTGCAGCCAGTGCCAGCAGAGCCAGGATGAGCTTCAACCGCGTCACCCAGGTCACCAGTCTAGGGACAGAATTAAGCTGGAAGTGGAGTGTATTGCAGTGTAACAATCACCACACACACACTCACACACAGTGTGTTGTGGTGATGTGTATCTTCCTTTTTTCTCTTGTTTTATTCATCGTTTTTTTGCCCTTCTTTTTGGAGGAGGGGGAGCTGAGGAGAGGAAACTGGAAACTGGGTCAGACCCCACTGTGTGCCACTGTGTAAGTGGGCGGGGCAGCCAGGGAGCAGCCTTCGGGTGGAGGAGGAAGAGGAGGATCCGGCCTAGCCATACCCACAGCCTCCCAGTGTAGCCTACACCAGAGGAAGAGGAGGATCCGGCCTAGCCATACCCACAGCCTCCTAGTGTAGCCTACACCAGAGGAAGAGGAGGATCCGGCCTAGCCGTACCCACAGCCTCCCAGTGTAGCCTACACCGGAGCGGTAGATAGAACAGAGTGGCGACACTCTCACAGACCTCCACAGGAAAAAAATGGCTGAGCTTTTTCCAGGGTACTTATGGGGTTTTTAGAACTAACAGCCAATCTCTTGGTCAGTAGTCAATGATTTACTTGATTACACTCTCCAGCATCCAGAAATACATCCCACCCTCCTGCGATTCAGCCATTCAGTGCAGGTTTTTTGGAACTTTTGATCTTGTGGTGGCGACATCAGTGCCACAACTGTCTCTGTCTATGACTCTGCACCTTAATATGAAATATTAAATGAATAATTGTAAATGCTGTCTTCTTGAAAAGCAGTGCATGGCCTTCGTCACATGAAACGAGCACAACGAATCAGGGAAGGGAACATTAATAACAACAATATTTTTCAGATGGTTCCGCAACCGACCATTTGTCCGATACGACTCCGCCGCAAAACGTGTTGGATATGATGGTCCAATGTGGACGAGAGGGCACATTTGTAACCAAAGTGTGTCAGATACAAACGAATCCAAGCTAGTGTAGACATGGCCTCATTGAATCATTCAATTGGCTGCTTGGTTGGTTTCCCTGACTGGTGAGCCCAGATCAAAGTAGGTCACCTGATTGGTTTTCAGTTGTCAGTGTTGACAACAAAAAACAAAAAGGCCTGAAACTCTTTGGTATTCACCAAACAGATCAATTAGGTTACAAATGGGTCTAGACTGCAAAGGGATGTCTGCAGGCTATGTGGTCAGGTATTCAGACAGTCATTGGAATCATTTGAAAGTCTTGGTACCGTTTGCAATCTTGGGTCTCATTTTGAATTGATGGTCTCGTTTGGGTTCTTAATCGTCCGAGTAACAAACTGATACTCTCTTTAATGGATGTCTATAGGTAGGCTGACGTCAATAGACATATTTAGCCTCCTCACACACACTCACACACTCACACACAAGCACACACTCGCACACACATTCACACACACTCACAAACTCACCTGAAACCCAGAGAAGTGCATTTGTTTTGAACAGATGGCTGTTTGGCAGGCTGGCAGGCAGGGGAAGCTCACCTTACGGTCCCACCTCATGTGTCTCTGACTAATTGAAGGAGTAGCTATTGATTTCAGCCAGGGTCACCTAGACCAGATATCTGTTCCAGCCGCACAGAGCAAGAGCGAGGGAGACGGCAGGAGAGAGGATGGCCAAACGCAGAGAGCAACATTTGTCTCTCTCGTTCCACTCTGTTAAGAGGAATGCTCTCAGGCCTTCTCCGGTGGCGGGAGGCGGGGATGAAGAGTGAGTACTAATAGAGTGAAGAGAGTGAAGACTAAAGACGGGGATGGTCTAGCCCAGGTTTTGGCCATGAGAGAGAAGAGCACTGCGGAGCTGCAGCAGAACTCCCTGTCCCCGTCAGTTATCCGGATGGGCAGCGGCGGTGTCGTTGCTGGTGGCCAGAGAGCTGCCACGGTGGCAGAGCTCCCTGTTGGGCAGTAGAGCAGACGCAGAGGCTGAGAGTGTGTGACAGGCCCTGGACACCCAGGCAGCTCAGAGGTCATGGGGTCAGAGGTGTGTGTGTGTGTGTGTGTGTGTGTGTGTGTGTGTGTGTGTGTGTGTGTCATCCCTGCCTCCACCTAAAACTTGCTGACTAAGAGTTCATTGCAACTCTGTTTTCCAGTGGGACCAGCATGGCAGCTGATGAAATGCAACTGAACTGTCATCTCTCTCCCTCAGAAGTGCCACTCTGTCCCTTCCTCCCCCCCCACTCCACACTCCCCTGGCCTCCCCACCGTCCTCCTGGGTGCCCCATACACTGTGGATCCCAGACGCTCAGAGCTGCTAGGCCTGCAGGGCTTCTATCTGACCTGGAGGCAGGACCCGGTCACCTTCTGTCCCCCACTCCGCTGCACCCCTGAGGCGGGGACTGGACTGGCCAGAGGGGACGGAGGCCCGAGGATGGACTGCGACAGCCAGCGCTACTGCACGGGCCCCCTGGGAAATTTGTAGCTGAATTGATAGCCAAGTAGGGCTGCCCTGCCGCTGGGGGTTGAGAAGAATGAAGTGTGTGTGTGTGTGTGTGTGTGTGTGTGTGCGCTCGCGCTGGCAGGGAGGTGGGGCGGTGAGGTGTCTCAAGTGAACTCATTATGGCACTCTTCATGTGGCCCACTTTCCCAGCATTCTCTCTCTCTCTCTCTCTCTCTCTCTCTCTCTCTCTCTCTCTCTCTCTCTCTCTCTCTCTCTCTCTCCTCCCCCTCCTCAGCACGTGATGGAAGCGCTCTTCCCGTGCATCATATGTGCCATCACTCCCTTGTTGTCATGGAAACCCATGGATTTCTCTTACAGGGGTTCCAGGGTCGTAATGGATAACAAGCCTCTGCTTCCGTCTTCTCCCGGTTTCTCTCTCCCTCTCTTTTCCCCCCACCTGGCAGCTCATGGATTTGGATTTGGATTTGCCTGAAGCTCTGTTGCCATGATACAGAACAGCAATCCATAGGTCATGTATAAGGATATGAACATTAAAGATGTAAAGATGAAAAGCATCTCAAGATTCAAGAGTAATATGAATTACAGCATGTGCGAGCTGTTCAGTTGTTTTTGGGACCAGACACCAGGTTTCTCCTCATCCTAGCTGCTGTTAACAGACCAGATAAACGATTGTGCTGTTGTCCCCCTGTAGTTTATTTTAGCTTTATGATTGACTGCATTGACTGGCCTCTATAGATTTCTGCTTGAAGGCAGTCGTTGTTCTAAGGCTTCAAGCACCCTGAGAACTCTGTGGGTGTGTGTTTAGTGTCTTCTGTGTTTTCTGAGCCCAACAGCTCCTCGACATCAGCCCATTATGGAATGGTTATGGTAGCCAAGGTTCAGTTTGTGTTGCTTAAGGACATTTTGATCTGCAGGGGGGGTTGGAATACCCAGGGTTTTCATTATAGGCCAGTTGTCTTATGAACATACCGCTGAGATGGAATGTAAATGTTATAGGCTTGTGTGTGTGTGTGTGTGTGTGTGTGTGCACATATATGCACGCCCCCTGCCTGAGCTGAAGAGAGCTTAAGTGAGTGTGTGGGTGATTGAGTGTGTGACCTCCTCCACCTCGTGTGTGTGTGTGTGTGTGTGTGTGTGTGTGTGTGTGTGTGTGTGTGTGTGTGTGTGTGTGTGTGTGTGTGTGTGTGTGTGTGTGTGTGTGTGTGTGTGTGTGTGTGTGTGTGTGTGTGTGTGTGTGTGTGTGTGTGTGTGTGTGTGTGTGTGTGTGTGTGTGTGTGTGTGTGTGTGTGTGTGTGCTTCTTTACGCTGGCATTCCTGAGCTCAGGAGATGAGATTGGAGAAATCATACTAGCTTGCCATGTGAAACACACAAGCGTGCAGACCAACCAGGCCCAGCCAGTTAGGCCCAATCCATACACATACACCTCCCCCACACACACACACACCCTGACTCACAAGCACAGGCACACTCCCTGACCTCTGACTATGATATTCTGCACACACACACACACACACACACACACACACACTACACTACACTACGCAAACTGGCTGACCCAGTAGACCATTTCAAGTGACCCCGCTGGACATTGCACCATATTTCAGATGCATCAATTCCCATACCATGTCTCCCACTCCGTTCTCCCACTCATCCGCTTGTTGCTCTTTCTCTCTTTGTGCCGCGTGTGTCTTCTATCAACTTCGTATTTCTTGTCTCGATTTCACAGCCCCTCTGGTTGGGAGAAGGAGTGATGTAGTGATAGGGTAGTCTTGGGAAATCTTGATGTGAACATGTCTTTGTGTTTGTAAGGCCTCACCAATTGTAACAAAGCCTTTAGTACATATGTGTGTGATTGATCAGCCTCTGCATCTGTATTTTATTGGCTTAATAATCAGCCTTCGTGTGTGGATTCTGAACATTACTCTACTATGATGCCACTAGTGCCTCATAGAAGCACATCAGGGACACTGGTGCTAAGTATCTACACAGACTCCTTTTGGCAGCAATTAGATGGCTTTCCTGTGCACGCTAATGCGTTTAAATCATGCTAACCACATTTTATCTTTTTTGTTGCTCCCTTCCTTTTAATCCTCCTCTCTCGGTCTTCCGCTATCTTCTCTTGGCTGATGCAAATGTGCGCTCATCTCCCAGACACATCCTGAGCAGCAGCGTGTAAATGACCCACCAGAGAGACTCGTGGGTCATCTCCGTTTCCTGACCTTCTTTCTGTAGCCTACTACTTTTACAGCCCTCGAGTCAAGAGTCCCAACGCAGCTTTCCAAAGCATACCGAATGACTTTGTTTTTTTCCTCCTCTTGAAGGTGATGTTTTTCAGTGTGGTTTGTCTGTCCGTCTGAATGTCCATCTGTCTGTCTGTGTGCTGAATTACGAAGAAACTACTGGCCCAACTTTTATGAAACTAGGTTGAAAGGTGAAGCATGGTCCAGGGATGAACCTATAACATTTTTGAGCAGACCACAGTCAGCATATTATTTAAGTCCATCAGAATGCAAATTACAGACCTAATGTATTCACGCATATTCATAAAGTATTGTATTTGCAGACAGAATAAGGATTGATGCCACTTGGGTTAAAACTAATGACTTTATAAGGCTATTGGTATTACTCTTTTTGTTCTAAATATGTGAGCATGTCATATAAATGGGCATGGGCAACTTTTAATAGTCAAGTCATATTGAGCCTAGATTCCATCCTACAAGTTTGGTCCAGCACAGAATTACTTTTTAAGATATTCATGCCCAAACGTGGCTTCCAAGATAATGCATTTTTGAGTGTATAATAGCAAATAAAAATGCAAAAAAATTAATTGCAATAGAACCTTAGCATTGTTTAGACAAACCTTGAGCAAGTTCTTACTAGATGATACAGCAAGCATTCCTCTGGATTCTGTCTGACACTGAATGACTTAAGTGGCTATTCAGTGGTCCTTCAGCTTTGAGCCTGTTAATCTGCACCACATCTGAGACGTGTTGATGTGTCTGCGTCTCTACTGCTTTTGTCCCACTAAGCGCTCCTGAGCCGTCTCCGGTGTTCAGGGCCGTGTGGCCTGACGCCACTGCAAAGGGCTTTACGGTGCTGCAGCTGAGCTCTGGGCCACAGCATCCTCCTCAGCGTTAACGCTCTCCACACCACTGATTGCCCGTCACTCACACCCAGTCGCTGGTTGATGGTTGGTCGTTCAGCATGCGAGAGGCGGGGCGTACTTGACTCCGCCTTGTCGATCCCTGACCCTAAAAGAGCATGCTGGGATAGATAGCACAGACACAGCTGGCAAATGACTGAGCAGATGCTGGCCTATAAAATTGTGTGTGTGTGTGTGTGTCCTGAGTGCTTGCTGATGCCTTTTGATTACTGGAGAGCTGGAGAGTCCCCATTAATAATTCAGCAGGCACCATGCAGGTCTGGCCGTGATCACACCCACACGATCACACAACTGCTTGCACACAAATACAGTCCCAATATATTTTCACACAAGCAGTACGTCACAGCAATGTTTATGGAGCAAAGGCCATATTTACTTTACACGGACACGCATACAGGCTCCAAACAGGTTTTCCTTGATGGCACAGTAACGGTAAAGGCTGGTAAGCAGACCTCGGCTGCCCACCGCACCTTGCAGCCCAGGCAGGTAACAGGAGCCAGCCTCTGAATATTTCAGCAAGATAAACTGGCTTTGCCCACTACCCCTCCCTCTGGCTCTATAGCCATCTATTTATCCATCCACCCTGCTGTGGCCCTCTGAATGCTTCCTGTCCGTCCAGGTTTAGTTTTTTTGGCCTCCTCACCACCTGAGATGAAGACCGAATATAATACACGACTGTTGTCATCAGTGCACACAGCAGGGATGATGGTGATGGGCTTCCACGCTGTTTCAGTTAGCCTAGCAGAGAAGAGCCAACACCAGTGCTTTGTCATTGAATAGTGAGCACCACAAATTGATTGTGAATAAATGTGAAGAAGAAGAGTGAAGCTGAAATTAGATCATTGTATTGGCAAAACTTGAGCCAGAATCTGCATATTCTAAATGCTTTCTGGAGCCAGCCAGTGCATGGTTATTAAACATAAAACCGGTCAGGTTTGCCCAGAATTGCACATATGTCATTACACTCTGGCCATTTTTTTCATTTTAGTTTCTCCTTTGAGTGGGTATATGCTGTCCCCTGCCCTCCAGTCATTAGCAGCACCCCATCATCTGATCAGCACAGAGTGGTGGCCAGCCCTCTCCCATCCCATGTCCAGCACACGTGGTGTCCTGCGCACAAACCCATGCTAGACAGGCGCCCCTTTGGCAGGCCGCCGCTGAAGTAATGGGGGGGGGGGGGGTGAGGGGGAGAGAGTGATTTATGTAGAAGCGGTCGTTGAGTGACGCGGGATGAGAGTGGCCATTGTGGGCCGAAGTGTGTCGGCCAGTGACTGAGCACTGGGGGTTGGAGTCATGGGGAGAGGGCAGAATGTGTGTGTCTGTGTGTGTGTTTGTGTGTGGTGAGCAGGGGCACATGGGTGGCAGAGGGAGGGGCTAGGGTGACCAGCATGGGCCCTAAGTTGGCCTGGAGCTGTGACCTCACGGTGGGGTGCTTTTGGGGGTCAGACACCAAGCAGCAGCTGCAGGGAGGACGGGACCTCAGGCCCCCCCCCTCCCCCCCAAGTGCTACTCTGACCTCTCATGGGTACAACTGACCAGACAGCCCTCGTGTTCACCAGGGCACTCGGGGCCACGTGGATGGTCAGAGGCAAAATAAACACACACACACACACACACACACAGTGACTCTTGTAATTGTAGGATGAAATATTCCATAGCTACATTCTCTCATTCTCAAGAAAAGTTTGGGAATTGCTGTTGTAGGTGCATGCTCCACTCAGTGAAAGGAAGAATCTAAGTGAAGGAATAAAGTGCTCAGTGAGACAGTGGGGGGGAGTGAAGAACACGCCAAGCTAGTCTTTTTTTCCCTTTTTCCCCTGGCCTTGTTCTGTCATCTTCTTAACCATATTGATTGGAACACCAAAAGGATTATTGTGTGGGTGTATGTGTGTGTGTGTGGGAGAGAAAAAATTGAGAGTGAAAAGGAGAGAGGCTGTGTATTTCTGTGTATGAACACACACATTTTTCTGAGCATGTCTGAACATTTGTGAATATGCTTGTGATTGTGTGTGTGTGTGTGTGTGTGTGTGTCTGTGCTTCTTTACAGCATTGATTGGGAGCACTAAAAGGATTAATACAAGTGCTGTTATACTCTGCCTGATCAGCTATACTATCGACTGCCGGCTCAGCCACTCATTATACCCCTGTTCCAGGCCAATGTTAAGATGAATAGTGTGTGTGTGTGTGTGTGTGTGTGTGTGTGTGTGTGTGTGTGTGTCAGAGATAGGCAGCAAGCTTTGGTCTCATTGCCTGCCAGCTTAATTGAGTGTGTGCGCTCAGGTTGCCTTGATTGGCTGACTCCCTGTTGCTGCCTCCATTATGACGTTTTTTTGACCATGTTTCTACCTGCTGCTCTCAAATCTGCCCTCAGGTCTGTGTGTATGTTTGTGCAATGTGTACTGTCTGTCATTTGTGTGTGTGTGTGTGTGGTCTCAAAGCCTGTTCCCATCACCTGCTGTCTAAAGCACATCTCTACTCCTTTGGCTGGCTGGGCTCCCTCTCCTGGCTCAGCCATCTGTTCTAGAAGGTTCTGAGGTGTATGTGGCCACTGGCCCAGACATCTGCTCCAGAAGGTTCTGATGCCTAGTGAGCCAAAGGAAATGTTTTGTGTAGAGCCACAGTGTTCCGAACTGATCTGAAGCCATCAGATCAGAATCAGCTGCTGTCTTGTAGAGCAGTGGAGAAGTGGCGGAGAGGATCCAGACTAAGATCTAGCCTCATGTAATGCGACTACATCTGTGACCTGACCTGCCCAGGTCCGATCACTGGCCAAGGCAGGCGTCCGATGCTCTGACGCGGTGAGAAGCAGGGGTGTTCTAAGTAGCCAGAGGGTAGTGTGCAAGACCGGGTGCCCCAACCTGATGCTGCTAGACCTCAGAGCCGAAGATGAGCCACATCAGGGCTACATGCAGGCAATGCTTTAAAAAGGGAGGTGGGCAGCTGAAGGGATTGGAGGTGTTCAGGAGGCAAATCACAACTAACTGCTCCTTTGCCTCATCCCTCCTCTGTGTGTGTGTGTGTGTGTGTGTGTGTGTGTGTGTGTGTGTGTGTGTGTGTGTGTGTGTGTGTGTGTGTGTGTGTGTGTGTGTGTGTGTGTGTGTGTGTGTGTGTGTGTGTGTGTGTGTGTGTGTGTGTGTGTGTGTGTGTGTGTGTGTGTGTGTGTGTGTGTGTGTGTGTGTGTGTGTGTGTGTGTCCTATTGACCTAATACATCTGATGTCTGTTGCAGATGTCTTGTTCTGGATGAAGTTCCCCTGGAAGAGGCTGAACAGGAACTGGAGAGGAGTGCTCTTAAGCTGCAACTATATTAGAGGTGAGTGTCTCTCTCTCTCTCTCTCTCTCTCTCTCTCTCTCTCTCTCTCTCTCTCTCTCTCTCTCTCTCTCTCTCTCTCTCTCTCTCTCTCTCTCTTGTTACTCTTGAGTTTGTGTGACGGACAGAGAGAATATACAAATGCAAATGTTGACCCTCGCATGCAGACCCAAATGCACACACGTACGTGTAGCACACACGCGCACGCGGTGCATTGTGCCTCCATCCATCTGTGTGAGGGGACGCGTGTGTGTAGTGAATGCATGGGCGTTGTGCCTTGTCTCAGGAGCACAAAGGGAGCGCGTGTGTGCGTGCGTGAGTGTATGTGTTCCCTGCCCTTCCCCCTTGTCCTCCGTGTCTGTATGTTCGTGTTTGTTTGCCATCTGTCCTGGGTCAGTGTGTCGGCTGCCAGATGAGCAGTGAGAACCCCCCTCTTCTGTTGTCTCATACACACACACACACTCATATGCACTCACACACGCGCCTGTCTCTCTTCCATCCCACATCTTAAAGCTGTGCCCTTAAGTCTCTGCTACTGAAGGCTCCATGTCATTTCTTCAGAGCCACAGCACACTGCTCTTCCACTCTACATCTTGCCGTGTCTCTTTTGTGCACACACACACTTGCTTGTCTCTCATTCCATCTCTGTCTCTTTTGCTCGTGCTCCTGCCTTCCTCTCTCCCTTTCCCCCAGTACTCCTCAAATCCCCTGAGGTCCCTTCCTTCCCAGAAGTCTTTGCGGCATGACCCGTTGGCTGACTTATGTGGATGATGTGTGTGTTGCCAGGAGGCGCAGGGCCCCCCCACCCCCACCTCTCCACCTCCCCTCTCCACCTCCCCTCCCCCTCCGCCCTGCAGCGCTCCTCATTGTCAGCAGGGTCGGCCCTGATGGCTCATTATCTTAACCAGGGCCTCCTTTTGTCCCGTAGATTAGCCCCCCCCCCCCCAACACACACACACACACACACACACACACACACACACACCAATTTCTGTCCCCTCTTTCTGTGCCCCCACCTCTACCACATGCTGGCCCAGAAGTGTTAAAGTGCCCTCAAGCAGAAAACTAGATGGCAATTTACACCCCCAGCCCAGCTGAGAGGACACACACACACACACACACACACACACACACACACACACACACACACACACACACACACACACACACACACACACACACACACACACACACACGGCCTAAAGTGGAGAGAGGGCACATTGGGGAAAAGAGGCTAATCTCCTATTTGAAGATATCTCCCAGACACACACACACACACACACACACACACACACACACACACACACACACAAAGCAGTGCACTCTTTTTTTTTCTTTTTTTGGCAAACTGTTGTGTATGACTCTCTTGGCCTTGCTAGTTTTGTCAGCTGAATGGAGAGTGCTCAGTATTCTATTCAGTGTTTTGACTGGATTTCAATTCATTCTTTTTCTCATATTGCACCACTGTCCTTTTACTGCATCTGGGTTTATTGTGTGTGTGTGTGTGTGTGTGTGTGTGTGTGTGTCTGTGTGTGTGACTGGCACAGTCTCTGAATTGTCTTGGGTTGTCTCTCTCCCAGTGACGACAGTGGGCCATTTGCATGCTGCCTTGAGCGTGTGTTTATTTGTAGAAATGCTTTACTTGGTCCGTGTGTGTGTGTGTGCATGAGTGTGTGTGTGTGCGTCAGGACACGCTTCCCTTTTCACAGCGCTCACTGGAGCAAATTTGGGGAGGGGAAGTTGCTGGTTTGAAAGAGACTGATTGAGTGTGAAGGTGAATGTGTTTGTGTGTGTGAGGCTGAGTATGTATGGTAGTCTAGTCTGAGGTGAGCGACTCTATTTTGTCTGCTGTGGCTTTGTGTGTGTGTGTGTGTGTGCGTGTGTGGCCAGCTTAGGGAGGAAATGGACAGGAAATATGCGTCACACTGGAAGATTGAGTACACACACACACACACTCTGTGCTTGGAGCAATATTTCAGGTCAAGCTGACAGTGTGTGTGTGTGTGTTGAAACTGTGTATTTATGAGAGACTTGATCCATGGCAAACAAGAGAGATTTTCTCTGAGGGAGAACTGTGTGTTTGTTTATGTAGGTGGTGTTTCACCGGAGATGTTTGTTTGATCTCGGTCATTTGGTGTGTGTGTGTGTGTGTGTGTGCGTGTGTGTGTGTGTGTGTGGGACATCACAAGCAAGGCTAAATGAGCTCTTTGGTTCTGGAGGGAAGATATGTGTGTGTGTGTGTGTGTCACTGTGTGTCTGGTTGTGTGTTTGCTCTCTCCCTCTCTCCATCCATGCAGTCCCTTGGGGTAAGGAGGCTGAAAAGGGTCCCCTGCCTCCACACCTCCCTGTCCACCCTGCCGCCCCACACAGCTTCTGCCCCACACAGCTTCTGCCCATTAAGGGACTCAGATGGGAGCTTAGCTATTCTCTGGCACCTGGAGGCACAGCCTACCCACGCCTCGGCCATGCAATGCAATGCAGTGCAATGTGTCCGCTGGTGATCAGGAAGCTTCCAGGCTGCGTTGCCAGACCCTGGCCGCCTCTGGGCCAGATGGGTTGCCAGATGTGGGCTGCGTCGGGGGTCCCTCAGGCGGATGTGAGGCGGTGGTGATCGGACACTCCTCGAGGAGGAGGATGCTTGTGCATCTTCCCTGAGCGCAAGCATGTTGCCATGTCAGCCTCTGCCTGATTGGCTGAGGAATGCTCAGTGAAGGTGGGGGTGGTGTGTGTGTGTGTGTGTGTGTGTGTGTGTGTGTGTGTGTGTGTGTGTGAAAGGAGTGGGGGTGGGGTAATGGGCGTCTTCATGTCCTTCCTCCCTCCCTTTCTGTCTCACACACACACACACACACACACTTTCACTCACTCTCTCTCACACACTCACTCACTCTCTCTTTCTCTCTCACACACACACACACGCACGCTCAAGCAGAAACGTACACACTCCCATTCTCTTGCGTTGGTTCCCGGCGTGTGTGTGTCTGTAAGCCAGCCTGATGGGCTTAGAGGATCGACTTTTGGCATGACTCGCCGCCGGCAGCACTCAGCACCCGTCTTCCTCTCTCTCCCCCTCTCACTCCCTCTCTCTCACTCTCTCTCTTCTCTCTGTCTCTTCCTCTTTGCCACGCTCACTCTTTCTTTGTTGTTCTCCTCTTCCTCCTCTCCTCCGCGGTCGTGCGCTAGCTGATCGGCTGAGCCTAAGCGGAGAGCGGGGAAGCCCTGTCAGTGTGGCACCGTGGCAACCGGAGTGGGAGTGGGCGCTTTGGTCAGCGAGGTGGACGCAGGGGGTCTGAGAGAGAAAAGGACGAGAGAGAGGAGCGGGTGGGGAGGGGGGGGCACTGTGAGGACAGATCCTCTGTTCTCAAGCCCCCTTTAGCGGGACACAGCCCCTGGGCTCTCCCTCTGTCTCTGTGGTTGGCTCTTGTTCTGAGGATTACTCGTGCGCTCGTCGCACCTACGCTTCAACACAGCGCATGGAAGCCTTGCTGGAATCGCACTGAGGAGGACACTATTATTGTAAGCATTACAGTTTGTATGTGTGATGGCAAGCGATAATGTACTTTTGTTTGCTGTGTGTGTGTGTAAGAAAGATATAGATAGAGAGAGAGAGGGGGAGGAAAAGAACAGAAAACAGAAAGTGTGTGGTTATTGCTTAGCCTGGACGATTAAGTCTTGTGTTTGTTTGTGTGTGACTAGTCAAGGGAACCGAACCATGTGTGTAGAGGGTGTAACAGAACTCTGTCTGTATGTGGGTCTGTTGTAAGAATGAACCGATACAGAGTAGCTACATCAGATTTGTATCGATTAGTAGTTTTAGTACTTTGTTTGCAAGCTGATATTTTGCAAATGTCATTGCGAAACGTGTTTGCCTGTGCTTTAGCTCCAGACCATGGTCGGATCATTAAAGGATCCTTCAGACCGGAGTCAGCACTCGATTCAGTTCAACTGCAGGGCGTGAGCAACAGGCAGAAATACAACACGGCTTCAGTTTTAGAAATTGCAGCTTTATTCAGTTACTTAACTATGGCTAAGTCACTAATGCCACTAATGCCATAGCATCTTCTCCCCCACCTCTTAATGGGTTTAAACCTGTACTGTCCGCCAGATCTGTGTGTGTGTGTGTGGTGTCTGTGGTGTCTGTGGTGTGTGTGTGTGTGTGTGTACAGCTTGTATGTACATGTGTTTGTGTTTGTGCCCCCTTTGTGTTCATGTATTTAATCAGTGCTGTGTGTGCACACGTGTGATAGCAGCTGAAAACACACACACACACAGAGACACACACACACACACGCACTGGTGAATAGGGAGCGGGGAGCTGGTGTTTGCTCAGGCACATGCTGAGCTGCCTCTGCTCATGCTTGTGTCTCCTCTTCTGTCCTTTCTCTCCTCATCTCTATCCCTTATTCAGTCTCCACCATCTCCACACCTTCTTTCTCTCTTCTCCTTTCTCCACTCATCCCTGTTCCTAATCATCTGCCTCTCTTTCCCTTGTCTTCATTTCCAATTATTGTCTCTTCTATTCCCTTCTTCTCTTTCTCTCCCCTCATCCGCTACCTCTCCCTGCTCCCGTTCATCAGTTCCTGTCTCTGTCCTTCTCTCATACTGTCTTTTTTTAAATTTCTCTCTATTCATTGTCACTTTGAGGGTGAACACTTCAGAGAGAGAGAGAGAGAGAGAGAGAGAGAGAGAGAGAGAGGCAAGCTTGTTTGAGTTCCATTCCTGTGTGAAATTCTAATGCTGACAGACAGCTTCTTGAATTGCGTACTTTAGAGAGGACGACAGCCGAACATGAACAGATATACACGTAGAGCATTAGCAGTGAACTGAAATATCATTTGTCAATACACTAGGTTATTGTTTTGCTTTTGTATGGCTTTTTGTTTGCATAGCTTATTGTAGTTATCATGCAAATGTTTCAGTATATGTGTCTGTCATAGAAATAGTTATGTGTGTGTTTCTTCATGAGTGTGCGTTCCTGTGCGTGTGTCTGTCTTCTGAGGCTGAGGGTATCGCCAAGTCTGCATCACAGTAATCACTCCCAGGCTGAGTGAGTGATTGAGTGTTGTTGCTAGCAGCAGATTTAGCTGCAGAGGATTACAGCTCGACCGAGCTAGCAGGCCGCCCCCAGTGCTGCTACTGTAGCGCTAATGTTAGCAGGTGGCGTCAGCGTCAGTGCTAGTGTTAGCGTCAGGCCTTTAAGCTGTGTGCTGACTGAAGCAAGGGCCCTGCACAGACAGTGACGACGAGTGGCTCAAGGCTGGCGGAAGCTGTGGCACAGCCACCAGATAGACAACTCAGCAATTTAGGTGCTTCAGCACACACAATCCAACATGGAACCTTTAGAGGGAGATTAAAAGAGTAGACAGGGCTGTCTACAGTATGTGTCGGTGAGTAAGACTCCAGACACCCTCCCCCCTCACACACACACTATACACACACCATGTGTTTGGATGTGAGGAGAAGCCTTGCCGGTTGCAACTTTGCCCAGGGGTTAACTGCGAGCTGTCCTCAGCATTAACAATACAAATGGAAAGAATCCTAACCACTAAACCCAACATCCTACAAACTGGTGTGTGTGTGTGTGTGTGTGTGTGTGTGTGTGTGTGTGTGTGTGTGTGTGTGTGTGTGTGTGTGTGTGTGTGTGTGTGTGTGTGTGTGTGTGTGTGTGTGTGTGTGTGTGTGTGTGTGTGTGTGTGTGTGTGTGTGTGTGTGTGTGTGTGTGTGTGTGTGTGTGTGTGTGTGTGTGTGTGTGTGTGTGTGTGTGTGTGTGTGTGTGTGTGTGTGTGTGTGTGTGTGTGTGTGTGTGTGTGTGTGTGTGTGTGTGTGTGTGTGTGTGTGTGTGTGTGTGCGTGCGTGCTTGGCAGAGCCTAAAAGAGAGATCACTTATCTGATGGTTTGGTTGCACTTGATGAGATGGAAATATTATCTAAAGTGTGTGTATGTGCAAGAAAGAAGCCTTAAGTGATTATAGATGGACATGCTGTAGGAAGGGCTCTGTGTGTTTGCTTTTGAAGAGTATGCTTAAGTGATTATAGATGGATTTATTTTGTGTGTGTTGTGTGACCACACACACACACACACAGTATTTGTGACTGTGGTGTAGGTGATGGATGGCTTGTGGACCGAATCGGACAGGCCACCTACCAAAGCCGGAGACAAACCCTCATACACAGCAGAATACACCCCCCACCCCCCTCCTGTCAGCAGCCCTGCAGATGGGTGGCACAGCCCTTAGATCGCCTCCACTGGAGACAAGCCCTCAAGTGTCCTCTTGCAGCACCGTTGATAGAGCAGTGATACTTATGCAGCCAGGCTCACGCTGGACAATGTAAGGATATGTGCTTGCCTGCACCCTTAAGAGTCATGCTCCATACCATTATCTGTTCAAAAAACTGTGTTGAAGAAGCTTTATTTATTCTCAAACGTGTGGATTTAAAGCAGATAGCTGGACTATTGTTAGCGAGGGAGTCTCTCCTCTGTCAGGCTTTGCTTGTCCTCTCATCCCGCCATTATCCCTGACTTTCTTCTCCCTGTTTTTGAGTCCGTAGGAGCCCCCTGTTGTGTCTGAGCAGTTGTGCAGCTGTTGATGTTGTGTGGTGGCTTAGCGGTCCTTGTTTCACTACTGGATGGCCTGACGTATTTCCCTAGAATGAACTCCAGCCCCGCATTCCCATAATTCTGTGGGGAAACTTCCGGGGAACTGTTGTTTTTACCAAGAGCAGAATGACTAACTGTACTTATGGCTTTGGATGTTCTGTTTGTGTTAGTGTGTGTGAACAGTACCAACCCCCCCCCCAGCACTGCAGATTAGTTTCGATTTCATGAATGTCGTGTGTGTGTGTGTGTGTACTGTGTACATGAGAAAGAGCATGAAACACGTAATGAGAAACATTGACTTTGGCTTAGATGTCCTGGGTTCACTTAGTTTATAGTGTTTTCCAGGGAGTTTCAGAGATGATTATTGCGTAATCGGCATCTTTGCATGCCATCAGTACCCCAATAGACGTCCACAAGATCTAAAACAAACTCGATCAAATGAATACATCAAACAGAAAACGGCGCTTTCTAAATTTGTTTTTAAGGCAGTTGGGGAAGCTTTACAAGGTGGTGTAAATTGTTGTCAGGCAGACAGTTTGGCTGCCCGTCATGGATCCTCTCCCCCCGCTAAGATGTTGATTTCCTGAAACGCTGATGCAGCACAGACAGGCACGCTTGTCCCAGAGTTTGCATATTTTTGCCATAACTCATTCCCAGCCAATATTTTCCATGACAGAAGGGGGCTGTCTGATAACTGACGCAGCTGTACAGAGGTGTGTGTGTGTGTGTGTGTGTGCGTGGGGGGGTAGATGAGTTTGGGTTTGTGAGGTATGTGTGTGTCGACCCATTTTTCTGCTCGGAATGGTTTATTCTGGTAGGAAAGGTGGACAAAAGAGGACCTCTAAAAGAGGTGTAGAGAGCGAGAGCAAGAGAGCGAGAGAGAGAGAAGGAGAGGGAGAGATGCGCTGAGGAACATGACACATCAGCTCGGTGTGGCGGTGGTGTCGTAAACACCAGATGGTGAGTCTGTGCCTGCCGTCTCTTCAAAGTGACCGTCGCCGGGGACACCGTAGGCGGGATGGAGGGCCACACTCACCGCGTATGTCGCCTCTATGGTCACCATGGTTACAGAGGTCAGAAAGCCCTCCTCTCCTAAAGAAAGGCACCCGTGCGCATGATGCGAGTTCACACACACACACGCACGCACACACACAGTGGACTGGCACCATGTGGTGGTGTTTTCAAATGATCAGAATCCGGTTACACACACACACTCACTCACACACACACACACACACTCACACTTGCTTGTGAGTCAGACTCCTGCTCATGCTGTCCCCTATTGGATTTGGTCTCTCTCCTCTCCTCTCCTCTGCTCTGCTCTCGTCCGGCCACCACTGGTCAGCAGCATGCGAGCACATTGGCATTCACGTCGGCACCTCTGGGGCGTATGCACAGTGCAGCTGTTAGGTGTGCCTGATGCTACTGCTCTCACGTCTCAGAGCAGGGCGGAGCTGGGTGGTGCCACATCAGATGTGTGTGTGTGCGTGTGTGCGTGCGCATTGAATACTGTCTGTCCATGTGTGTTAATGCATGTGTCCTCAGAGTGGAGTGGAATTGGATTGGTTCTGCTGGGTGACAGAAAGATGACTGCTAGAAGGTCATGAGCAAAAGCTCGCGCGCACACAAACACACACACACACACACACACACCTGCTTGTATGCACACACACAAACAGGTACACATACATAAGCACACCAACACCCCTTGGATGGCTGATGCATCATGCCCACCACTGAGATTTATAAATCAGGCCCACACCGTGTGTGTGTGTGTGTGTGTGTGTGTGTGTGTGTGTGTGTGTGTGTGTGTGTGTGTGTGTGTGTGTGTGTGTGTGTGTGTGTGTGTGTGTGTGTGTGTGTGTGTGTGTGTGTGTGTGTGTGTGTGTGTGTGTGTGTGTGTGTGTGTGTGTGTGTGTGTGTGTGTGTGTGTGTGTGTGTGTGTGTGTGGACTGTCGTTGGTCCAAGTCAGCAGTTCTCTAATGAAGCCCATTAGCGTGTGTGTCCAGCGCAGCAGTCAGGTTGCCAGCGTTGCCAAACCCCACACAGGCATCAGCTCCCCAGCCCTACTCCATCTCCATCTCCCAGACTCCTGCGCCGCTTGCTGCTAATTGCTTTGGGTTGCCTTAGAGCTGCCGCACACATCAAAGCAGTTAGCTGCAATGCCCATTTGACGCTTGAATCGCCTTCGTGTTGCCTTTGTGTGGCGAACAGAAGTTGCCCTCTCACCCACCAGTTGCCCTCTCAGTTAAGACTGCCCATACTGTAGTCAACTAGCATTTAGGCTATATTCTGCTGCTCACTCTCATCCCTCTCATCCAGAGGGCAGAGCGCTAGCTACCAGGATTGCGTAGGATCATCTGCTGATTGCACAGTGCTTCTTGGCAAAAAGGCAGGCGACCAGAGGAACCTTTTTTTGACGGCGCCTCCGAGCCGTAAGCAAAGGCGATGGAGGTGGGTCATGTCAACGGTGCTCTGCACTCGGCATTGATTTGGGCTGCGGGGACTTATCGAGCGGCCCGACATCAGCAGCCGTCTGACCGTGGGCTAGGTGTGCTCTCAGACTGCAGCAGGCAAAGGGGAGGGGTCGCCCAAGTGAGCTAAGATGTCTGCTTTTGAGTGAGGTGGATTGTTTTTCCTTTACCCCCCCCTCTCTCCCTCCCTCTCTCCCTCCCTCTCCCTAAGTACAATTCAGCAGATCTGATGTTGTGTAATCGGAACTGCTTACCCGGCTGTTGACATCCAGTTCATAAAAAAAAAAATCTCCTGTCTTAGCTCCCTGCAACTGGAGACTGAAACACACACGTGCACGCACGCACGCACACACACACACACACACACACACAGACACACGCATACCACACTCGCTAAGACTCTGGGAGAACAATGGAGCAAGGCACCTCGCGTTCTCGGGTCACACCAGGTTGCAATGCCTCGGAGCACGGCCCCAGTCGTGTCCTCACAGTCCCTTAAAATACCTCTGCCCTTCCCAAGGAGCCCAGACGGGGAATGTCCCTGTGCTCGGTGAGCTGGCCTGGAGCTGGGCGACGAGGGGGCCCCTTAAAGCCCACTCCCTGACGGGGGGGGGGGGGGTTGGAGTGCGGCCCTGCTCGGTTCACGCGGGGACGTTGCCCTGCGGCCGGCGGTCTGCTCCGTGTTTGCGCGCACGCTGCCTGCAGCCTGCTTCCACTCGCCGTCTCCCCGTTTGTTTCTCTCTCTCCTGACCTCGTTTAGTTGTTTTCCGCTGGACTGGACGGGTTTAATATTAGAAGCACTCGCCCTGCGCCTGCGTCTGTGTCTGGCTGCCTGCTCCGCTGTCTGCACTCTTCTCATACCTGGGCTTCCCTCGTGGCTGTTGTTGTCCTTGTGTGAACTGTGTGAACTGTGTGTGTGTGTGAAAGAGAGAGATAAATATGATAGTGGAATTCTAGTGCAGTCTGTCCCCATACTTGTATCATCTTGTATGTTTTGTTGAGTGAGTATAACTGGCTCATAATATGTAATAGGAGTGTGTGTGAGTGTTTGTGAGTGAAACAGTGGTCAGAGTGTCCCCCCTTTCCTGTGAACAGGGAAGACGTCCTTATTCCTGGAAGCGGTCAGTGCGTCACTTACAGTAGAAGGAAGTGGCCTCTCCGTGCGCTGTAGCCTATATTTACCGTGCCACCATCATCTCCCCATCTCCCCATCTCACTGGCGTCTGGTCCGTCCCCCCTTCACAGGCTCTGAGAGCAGATCTGCCATCATTATGCCGTCTCCCTAGCGTCTGTTCTGAAGGGAGAAAAAGAACCGTTTTTTTTTTGTACTTATTATTTGAAGTAGGATTATTATTGTCCCCCCTCTATCCATAAATACACTTCAGGTTTGTCTTTTCATACAGCACAAGCTCAAGGGGTTGGACATGAATTATTACTTATTTTTGTTTCTCCTTCCTTCCTTCCGGTGAGTCCCGGCATGTGTGTGTGTGTGTGTGTGTGTGTGCTTTTATGTATGGGTTTTTGCCATTTTTGTTCTTTCCAAATGCTGTCTATTAAATATGCATCTACCTGAAGAAATGTCTAGCTTGCTTGTGTTTGTGTGAGAGCGAGCGTGACTGCATAGCTTCATAGCATGTCAGTTTTCAGGATGTGTTTAGATTTAGGTTTGAGTATCTGCAGTGGGGGCGAGAGTCGTGTTTGTGTGTGTGAGTGTGTGTCCACGTGCCTTATTCCGTGCAGCTTAGTAGATCCTTTAACTCAGAGAAAGAATCACGCAGGACATATCTAGTCATCCTTAGTGAAGTCTTTCTCTCTCTCTCTCTCTCTCTCTCTCTCTTTCTGTGTCTCTCTGTCTCTTGAACATACCTTATTACTCACCTAGTTACTACCAGATCAAAGACACACATTTTGTACAATTAATTAATTGTGTGTGTGTGTTCCTCCTCTCTGCAGGTCCCTCAGCTGTGTGACGTAGGAGCACTGCGTGAGGTCTGACACAAGCCAGCACACCTGTGTGTGAGTGTGTTCTGAAGGACGTTTGCTTGCCTTGAAGCAGCAGTGGCTGAAGAAAATCACCCCATCAAACCCACTCACCATACACTCACACACACACACCCAAGCTGCTTTGATGAGGTAACACTGGGCAGCGGAGGACACACCTACCCCAAGTAGCACCCTTCTCACCCTCCTTCCCTCCCTCCCTCTTTCCCTCTCTCTCCCCCTCCTCCCCCTCCTCCCTCCCTTCCCATCCTCCTCTCCTCCTGTCTCTACCCCCCCCCCCCCCCCCCCCCTCGTCCACCATCATGGGTCAGAAGATCTCAGGGAGCATCAAGTCGGTGGACGTGCGCGGCGGCGAGCCCTCCTTCCGGCCGGTGCGGCGCGAGCTCCGCGGGCCGGACTTCTGCCGCCCGGCGCGGCTGGACCTGCTGCTGGACATGCCGTCGGCGGCCGGCGACCTGCAGCAGCGGCACGCCTGGAACCCGGACGACCGCTCGCTCAACATCTTCATCAAGGACGACGACCGGCTCACCTTCCACCGGCACCCGGTGGCGCAGAGCACCGACTGCATCCGCGGGCGCGTGGGCTACACGCGCGGCCTCCACGCCTGGCGCGTGCACTGGCCCTCGCGCCAGCGCGGCACCCACGCGGTGGTGGGCGTGGCCACGGCGGGCGCGGCGCTCCACTCGGTGGGCTACACGGCGCTGGTGGGCAGCGACGGCGAGTCCTGGGGCTGGGACCTGGGCCGCAACAAGCTCTACCACGACAGCAAGAACCGGCCGCCCTCGCAGGCGCCCAGCTACCCGGGCTTCCTGGAGCCCGAGGAGGCCTTCGCGCTGCCCGACGCGCTCACCGTGGTGCTGGACATGGACGAGGGCACGCTCAGCTTCATGGTGGACGGACAGTACCTGGGCGTGGCCTTCCGCGGCCTCAAGGGCAAGAAGCTGTACCCCATCGTCAGCGCCGTGTGGGGCCACTGTGAGATCACCATGAGATACATCAACGGCCTGGACCGTGAGTCTTTCCCCTTTTAACATGTTCTCTCTCTCTCTCTCTCCCTCTCTCCCTCTCTCTGAGGCTCATGCAGTTTGTTTTTCCACACCCTTTTCCCTGTTTTTCTCTTGTCTTCTCTGCTCTTTTTCTCTTCTCTTTACATGTCTCTTGCTCTGTGCTTTCTGCCCCTCCCTCTCTGGCAGGTCTGATTGATGATTACGTTTTCTCAACATCAGAATTGATTGGATGTTTTGGAGAAGTGCCTCCACTGATACAGTCTCTAAAATGTATACTGTTCCGTAATAGCTTTTTGGATGATTTACTTTTCAGTTCTGGTGGTGACTTTAATAAGAGAAAGTCTTATTGTTTATTGCTGCTATTGTTGTTGAGTCTGGGCTAAAATGTTGACTAAATCATTAGAATGCTACTGCTTGAGAACAAACATATTGTAGATTTGGTATGGCAGGAACTTTTGAGAGACCTGTTTGTACTCCTTTACCTGCAACAGCTATTTGTAAAGCTTAGCTATGAGGTCTCTATTTCATCTCTGTTGATATGGTGTGTGTGTGTGTGTGTGTGTGTGTGTGTGTGTGTGTGTGTGTGTGTGTGTGTGTGTGTGTGTGTGTGTGTGTGTGTGTGTGTGTGTGTGTGTGTGTGTGTGTGTGTGTGTGTGTGTGTGTGTGTGTGTGTGTGTGTGTGTGTGTGTGTTTTTCAATTGAAGTCTCAGTAAAGCCAGGTGTTTTTTTTCTCCTCTTTTTTTAGCTGCTGTAATCTTCCTCCGACAGGCACTGTGTTTGTGTGTGTGAAGCAGTCGTGCCCAGAGGTGTGCTTTTAGAGGCCCTCGGAGTGCTATTTGATTTCACCATGTCTGATCTGTTTTTAGCCTTTAGCTTCTCTCTCTCTTATCGTTTTTCCTCTCTGACACACACTTTTTATGTTTGCACTCTCTCCATCTCTCTCTCTTTCTCTCTCTCTTACCATCTCTCTCTCTCCCTCTCTCTCTCTCTCTCTTGCACTCTGTCTGAGAGAAAGACATGTTCTCCTTGAAAAACTTTACCATCTTTAAGGCTCAACCTTCTGTATCAGTCATATTCAATGTGATGGCCTCCTGGGAAGAGCAGCCGTGTGTGTGTGTGTGTGTGTGTGTGTGTGTGTGTGTGTCCTCGTACTGCTAATGTACTGAGCGTGATAAAGAGGGCTGAACCTTTATTGAACCGGGAAGGCTCATTGGCGCGGTCAGCCAGGTCATGTTAATGCATCCTGGTGCAGCTGAGGTGAAAGAGGAACATTCGCATTCACAATCTATTGCAGAATAGCACACATTAGCACGCATGCTAGCGCTGCCAAGGAGGAGGGGCGCTCTACAGGAATCGATTAGTCATAGTCATAATTAAATATGATCTGGAGGGGGATAGAGCAGTAAAAGGGTATGTTAAACTCTTGTATATTTCTCCTGTAATAGATTTGGGGTGTGTGTGTGTGTGTGTGTGTGGTGCAGCTGGAGTAGGTGCTAATGAAAGTGGCATGTGAAGCTGGGAACAGGGTATAGAGTGGAATGTGGAAGAGCCCATATTATCCATGGCCCTGTCCTCGGAGTGACACACACAGATGCAGCTCAACACCTCCTCTACAGCCTCCACTTCAGCTTTCAAATGCCATGGCGTCTTAGTCAAGACCAAATGCACTGATCAGCCTAGCCGAATGACTTTGTGAGTGTGACTGTGTGTTCTAGAGAAGGGTGTGTGTGTGTGTGTGTGTCACCATAGGAGTTATACGGTCCTGCCCATCGTCAGCGCTGTGATGTATTTCTTCCTGTGAAGACAAGTGACAGATAGATAGAGAGAGGGTGAGAGAGAGAGAGAGAGAGAGAAAGAGAGGGAAGGAAGAGGAAGAGGTGGGGAGAGCGAGAGAAGAGGGCCAAATGAAGGCTGCCATCCTGCCTGTCATGGCATGGGAGTGTGAGGCGTCGGTAATAAGCACGGGAAGGTGTGAGATGTCAGAAGGCGTCGCCACTGGTGATGCATCCAGACAGCCTCCTGCCAACACACACACACACACACACACACACACACACACACACACACACACACACACACACACACACACACACACACACACACACACACACACCCCATTGCCATTGGATTTCTGTCCATCCAACGTACAGCGGGGTGTGGGTGGGTGTATAAGTCAGGGTTTGTGTGTGTGTGTGTGTGTGTGTGTCTTTGTGCCTATGTTTG